>NW_027274637.1:0-89840 GCF_030028105.1 Mobula birostris
CAGGGTGAGGGTCACAGTGTAACTGTACAGAGTCACAGTTTCTTCAGGGTGACTGTGTAACTATACAGAGTAACTGTTTATTCAGGGTGAGGGTCACTGTGTAACTGTACAGAGTCACTGTTTATTCCGGGGTGAGGGTCACACGCTGTGTAAATGTACAGGGTCACTGTTTATTCAGGGTGAGGATCACTCACTGTGTAACTGTACAGAGTCACTATTTACTCAGGTTGAGGGTCACTGTGTAACTGTACAGAGTCACTGTTTATTCAGGGTGAGGGTTACTCACTGTGTAATTGTACAGAGTCACTGTTTATTCAGGGTGAGGGTCACTCATTGTGCAACTTTACAGGGTCACTGTTTATTCAGGGTGAGGGTCACTCATTGTGTAACTGTACAGACTCAATGTTTATTCAGGGTGAGGGTCACTGTGTAACTGTACAGAGTCACTGTTTATTCAGGGTGAGGGTCACTGTGTAACTCTACAGAGTCACTGTCTATTCAGGGTGAGGGTCTGTGTAACTCTACAGAGTCGCCGTTTATTCAGGGTGAGGGTCACTGTGTAACTGTACAGAGTAACTGTTTCTTCAGGGTGAGCGTAACTGTGTAACTGTACAGAGTCACTGTGTATTCAGGGGTGAGGGTCACTGTATAACTGTACAGAATCACTGTTTATTCAGGGTGAGGGTCACAGTGTCTAGGTACACAGTCACTGTTCATTCAGGGGTGAGGGTCACTCGCGGTAACTGTACAGAGTCACTGTTTATTCAGGGTGAAGATCACTGTAACTGTACAAAGTCACTGCTTATTCAGGGTGAGGGTCACTGTGTAACTGTACATAGTCACTGTTTATTCAGGGTGAGGGTCACTCACTGTGTAACTGTACAGAGTCACTGTTTACTCAGGGTGAGGGTCACTGTAACTGTACAGAGTCACTGTTTATTAAGGGTGAGGGTCACTGTGTAACTGTACAGAGTCACTGTTTACTCAGGGTGAGGGTCACTGTAACTGTACAGAGTCACTGTTTATTATGGGTGAGGGTCACTCATTGTGTAACTGTACAGAGTCATTGTTTATTCAGGGTAAGGGTCACTGTGTAACTGTACAGAGTCACTGTTTATTCAGGGTGAGGGTCACTCACTGTGTAAATGTACAGAGTCACTGTTTATTCAGGGTGACGGTCACTGTGTAACTGTACAGAGTCACTGTTTACTCAGAGTGAGGGTCACTCACTGTGGAACTGTACAGAGTCACTGTTTATTTAGAGTGAGGGTCACTGTGTAATTGTACAGAGTCACTGTTTATGCAGGGTGAGGGTTACTCACTGTGTCACTGTATAGAGTCACTGTTTATTCTGAGTGAGGGTCACTCACTGTGTAACTGTACAGAGTCAGTGTTTATTCAGGGTGAGGCTCACTGTGTAACTGTACAGATTCACTGTTTATTCAGGGTGAGGGTCACTGTGTAACTGTACAGATTCACTGTTTATTCAGGGTGAGGGTCACTCACTGTGCAACTGTTCAGAGTCAGTGTTTTATTCAGGGTGAGGGTCACTCACTGTGTAACTGTACAGAGTCACTGTTTATTCATGGTAACGGTCACAGTGTAGCTGTACAGAGTCACTTTTATACAGGGTGAGGGTCACTCACTGTGTAACTGTACAGAGTCACTGTTTATTCAGGGTTAGGGTTACTGTGTAACTGTACAGAGTCTCTGTTTATTCATGGTGAAGGTCACTCACTGTGTAACTGTATAGAGTCACTGTTTATTCAGGGTGATAGTCACTCACTGTGTAAGTGTACAGAATCATTGTTTATTCAGGGTTAGGGTAACTGTATAACTTACAGGGTCACTGTTTATTCAGGGGGAGGGTCACTGTGTTACTGTACACAGTCACTGCTTATTCAGGGTGAGGGTCACTCACTGTGTAACTGTACAGAGTCACTGTTTATTCAGGGTGAGGGTCACTGTGTTACTGTACATTGTCACTGTTTATTCAGGGTGAGGGTGAGTCTCTGTGTAACTGTACAGGGTCACTGTTTATTCAGGGTGAGGGTCACTCACTGTGTAAGTGTACAGAGTCACTGTTTATTCAGGGTGAGGGTCACTGTGTAAATGTACAGAGTCACTGTCTATTCAGGGTGAGGTTCACTGTATAACTGTACAGAGTCACTGTTTATTCTGGGGTGAGGGTCACTGTGGAACTGTACAGAGTCACTGTTTATTTAGAGTGAGGGTCAGTCTCTGTGTAACTGTACAGGGTCACTGTTTATTCAGGGTGAGGGTCACTCACTGTGTAAGTGTACAGAGTCACTGTTTATTCAGGGTGAGGGGTCAGTGTGTAACTGTACAGAGTCACTGTTTATTAAGTGTGAGAGTCAATGTGTAACTGTACAGAGTCACTGTTTTATTGACGGTGAGGGTCACTGTGTAACTGTACAGAGTAACAGTTTCTTCAGGGTGAGTGTCACTGCGTAACTGTACAGAGTCACTATTTATTTAGGGTAAGGGTTACTGTGTCACTGTACAGAGTCACTGTTTATTCAGGGTGACGATCACTGTGTAACTGTACAGAGTCACTGTCTATTCAGGGTAATGGTCACTGTGTAACTGTACAAAATCACTGTTTATTCAGGGTGAGGGTCACTGTGTAACTGTGCAGAGTCACTGTTTATACAGGGTGAGGGTCACTGTGTAACTGTACAGGGTCACTGTTTATTCAGGGTGAGGGTCACTGTGTAACTGTACAGAGTCACTGTTTATTCCGGGTGAGGGTCACACGCTGTGTAAATGTACAGGGTGACTGTTTATTCAGGGTGAGGATCACTCACTGTGTAACTGTACAGAGTCACTATTTACTCAGGTTGAGGGGTCACTGTGTAACTGTACAGAGTCACTGTTTATTCAGGGTGAGGGTTACTCACTGTGTAATTGTACAGAGTCACTGTTTATTCAGCGTGAGGGTCACTCATTGTGCAACTTTACAGGGTCACTGTTTATTCAGGGTGAGGGTCACTCATTGTGTAACTGTACAGACTCAATGTTTATTCAGGGTGAGGGTCACTGTGTAACTGTACAGAGTCACTGTTTATTCAGGGTGAGGGTCACTGTGTAACTCTACAGAGTCACTGTCTATTCAGGGTGAGGGTCTGTGTAACTCTACAGAGTCGCCGTTTATTCAGGGTGAGGGTCACTGTGTAACTGTACAGAGTCTCTGTTTATTCAGGGTGAGGGTCACAGTGTAACTGTACAGAGTCACAGTTTCTTCAGGGTGACTGTGTAACTATACAGAGTAACTGTTTATTCAGGGGTGAGGGTCACTGTGTAACTGTACAGAGTCACTGTTTATTCCGGGTGAGGGTCACACGCTGTGTAAATGTACAGGGTCACTGTTTATTCAGGGTGAGGATCACTCACTGTGTAACTGTACAGAGTCACTATTTACTCAGGTTGAGGGTCACTGTGTAACTGTACAGAGTCACTGTTTATTCAGGGTGAGGGTTACTCACTGTGTAATTGTACAGAGTCACTGTTTATTCAGGGTGAGGGTCACTCATTGTGCAACTTTACAGGGTCACTGTTTATTCAGGGTGAGGGTCACTCATTGTGTAACTGTACAGACTCAATGTTTATTCAGGGTGAGGGTCACTGTGTAACTGTACAGAGTCACTGTTTATTCAGGGTGAGGGTCACTGTGTAACTCTACAGAGTCACTGTCTATTCAGGGTGAGGGTCTGTGTAACTCTACAGAGTCGCCGTTTATTCAGGGTGAGGGTCACTGTGTAACTGTACAGAGTCCCTGTTTATTCAGGGTGAGGGTCACAGTGTAACTGTACAGAGTCACAGTTTCTTCAGGGTGACTGTGTAACTATACAGAGTAACTGTTTATTCAGGGTGAGGGTCTCTATGTCACTGTACAGAGTCACTGTTTGTTCAGGGTGAGGGGCACTCACTGTGTAACTGTGCAGAGTCACTGTTTATTCAGGGTGAGGGAAACTGTGTAACTGTACAGAGTCACTGTTTATTCAGGGTGAGGGTCACTCACTGTGTAAGTGTACAGAGTCACTGTTTATTCAGGGTGAGAGTCACTGTGTAACTGTGCAGAGTCACTGTCTATTCAGGGTGAGGATCACTGTGTAACTGTACAGAGTTACTGTTTATCGAGGGTGAGGGTCACTGTGTAACTGTACAGAGTCACTGTTTATTCAGTGTGAGGGTCACTGTGTAACTGTAGAGAGTCAATGATTTATACAGGGTGAGGTTCATTATGTCACTGTACAGAGTCACTGTTTATTCAGGGTGAAGGTCACTCACTGTGTAACTGTACAGAGTCACTGTTTATTCAGGGTGAGGGTCACTATGTCACTGTACAGACTCACTGTTTATTCAGGGTGAGAGTCACTGTGTCAGTGTACAGAGTCACTGTTTATTCAGGGTGAGGGTGACTGTGCCACTGTACAGATTCACTGTTTATTCAGGGTGAGGGTCACTCACTATGTAACTTTACAGAATGACTGTTTATTCAGGGTGAGGGTCACTCACTGTGTAACTGTACAGAGTCACTGTTTATTCAGGGTGAGGGTTACTCACTGTGTCACTGTACAGAGTCACTGTTTATTCTGAGTGAGGGTCACTCACTGTGTAACTGTACAGAGTCAGTGTTTATTCAAGGTGAGGCTCACTGTGTAACTGTACAGATTCACTGTTTATTCAGGGTGAGGGTCACTCACTGTGTAACTGTACAGAGTCACTGTTTATTCATGGTAACGGTCACAGTGTAGCTGTACAGAGTCACTGTTTATTCAGGGTGAGGGTCACTGTGTAACTGTACAGAGTCACTGTCTATTCAGGGTGAGGGTCACTGTATAACTGTACAGAGTCACTGTTTATTAAGTGTGAGAGTCAATGTGTAACTGTACAGAGTCACTGTTTTATTGACGGTGAGGGTCACTGTGCAACTGTACAGAGTAACTGTTTCTTCAGGGTGAGTGTCACTGTGTAACTGTACAGAGTCACTGTTTATTCAGGGTGAGGATCACTGTGTAACTGTACAGAGTCACTGTTTATTCAGGGTAAGGGTCACTCTGTAACTGTACAAAGTCACTGTTTATTCAGGGTGAGGGTTACTGTGTAACTGTACAGAGTCACTGTTTATTTAGAGTGAGGGTCACTGTGTAATTGTACAGAGTCAGTGTTTATTCAGGGTGAGGCTCACTGTGTAACTGTACAGATTCACTGTTTATTCAGGGTGAGGGTCACTGTGTAACTGTACAGATTCACTGTTTATTCAGGGTGAGGGTCACTCACTGTGTAACTGTTCAGAGTCAGTGTTTATTCAGGGTGAGGGTCACTCACTGTGTAACTGTACAGAGTCACTGTTGATTCATGGTAACGGTCACAGTGTAGCTGTACAGAGTCACTTTTATACAGGGTGAGGGTCACTCACTGTGTAACTGTACAGAGTCACTGTTTATTCAGGGTTAGGGTTACTGTGTAACTGTACAGAGTCACTGTTTATTCATGGTGAAGGTCACTCACTGTGTAACTGTATAGAGTCACTGTTTATTCAGGGTGATAGTCACTCACTATGTAAGTGTACAGAATCACTGTTTATTCAGGGTTAGGGTAACTGTATAACTTACAGGGTCACTGTTTATTCAGGGGGAGGGTCACTGTGTTACTGTACACAGTCACTGCTTATTCAGGGTGAGGGTCACTCACTGTGTAACTGTACAGAGTCACTGTTTATTCAGGGTGAGGGTCACTGTGTTACTGTACATTGTCACTGTTTATTCAGGGTGAGGGTGAGTCTCTGTGTAACTGTACAGGGTCACTGTTTATTCGTGGTGAGGGTCACTCACTGTGTAAGTGTACAGAGTCACTGTTTATTCAGGGTGAGGGTCACTGTGTAACTGTACAGAGTCACTGTTTATTCAGGGTGAGGGTCACTCACTGTGTAACTGTACAGAGTCACTGTTTATTCATGGTAACGGTCACAGTGTAACTGTGCAGAGTCACTGTCTATACAGGGTGAGGGTCAGTCTCTGTGTAACTGTACAGGGTCACTGTTTATTCAGGGTGAGGGTCACTCACTGTGTAAGTGTACAGAGTCACTGTTTATTCAGGGTGAGGGTCACTGTGTAACTGTACAGAGTCACTGTCTATTCAGGGTGAGGGTCACTGTATAACTGTACAGAGTCACTGTTTATTCAGGGTGAGGGTCACTGTATAACTGTACAGAGTCACTGTTTATTCTGGGTGAGGGTCACTGTGGAACTGTACAGAGTCACTGTTTATTCAGGGTGAGGGTCACTGTGTAACTGTACAGAGTCACTGTTTATTAAGTGTGAGAGTCAATGTGTAACTGTACAGAGTCACTGTTTTATTGACGGTGAGGGTCACTGTGTAACTGTACAGAGTAACTGTTTCTTCAGGGTGAGTGTCACTGTGTCACTGTACAGAGTCACTGTTTATTCTGAGTGAGGGTCACTCACTGTGTAACTGTACAGAGTCAGTGTTTATTCAGGGTGAGGCTCACTGTGTAACTGTACAGATTCACTGTTTATTCAGGGTGAGGGTCACTGTGTAACTGTTCAGAGTCACTGTTTATTCAGGGTGAGGGTCAATGTGTAACTGTACAGAGTCACTGTTTATACAGGGTGAGGGTCACTCACTGTGTAACTGTACAGAGTCACTGTTTATTCAGGGTTAGGGTTACTGTGTAACTGTACAGAGTCACTGTTTATTCATGGTGAAGGTCACTCACTGTGTAACTGTATAGAGTCACTGTTTATTCAGGGTGAGGGTTACTCACTGTGTAATTGTACAGAGTCACTGTTTATTCAGGGTGAGGGTCACTCATTGTGTAACTTTACAGGGTCACTGTTTATTCAGGGTGAGGGTCACTCATTGTGTAACTGTACAGAGTCAATGTTTATTCAGGGTGAGGGTCACTGTGTAACTGTACAGAGTCACTGTTTATTCAGGGTGAGGGTCACTCACTGTGTAACTGTACAGAGTCACTGTTTATTCATGGTAACGGTCACAGTGTAACTGTGCAGAGTCACTGTCTATACAGGGTGAGGGTCAGTCTCTGTGTAACTGTACAGGGTCACTGTTTATTCAGGGTGAGGGTCACTCACTGTGTAAGTGTACAGAGTCACTGTTTATTCAGGGTGAGGGTCACTGTGTAACTGTACAGAGTCACTGTCTATTCAGGGTGAGGGTCACTGTATAACTGTACAGAGTCACTGTTTATTCAGGGTGAGGGTCACTGTATAACTGTACAGAGTCACTGTTTATTCTGGGTGAGGGTCACTGTGGAACTGTACAGAGTCACTGTTTATTCAGGGTGAGGGTCACTGTGTAACTGTACAGAGTCACTGTTTATTAAGTGTGAGAGTCAATGTGTAACTGTACAGAGTCACTGTTTTATTGACGGTGAGGGTCACTGTGTAACTGTACAGAGTAACTGTTTCTTCAGGGTGAGTGTCACTGTGTCACTGTACAGAGTCACTGTTTATTCTGAGTGAGGGTCACTCACTGTGTAACTGTACAGAGTCAGTGTTTATTCAGGGTGAGGCTCACTGTGTAACTGTACAGATTCACTGTTTATTCAGGGTGAGGGTCACTGTGTAACTGTTCAGAGTCACTGTTTATTCAGGGTGAGGGTCAATGTGTAACTGTACAGAGTCACTGTTTATACAGGGTGAGGGTCACTCACTGTGTAACTGTACAGAGTCACTGTTTATTCAGGGTTAGGGTTACTGTGTAACTGTACAGAGTCACTGTTTATTCATGGTGAAGGTCACTCACTGTGTAACTGTATAGAGTCACTGTTTATTCAGGGTGAGGGTTACTCACTGTGTAATTGTACAGAGTCACTGTTTATTCAGGGTGAGGGTCACTCATTGTGTAACTTTACAGGGTCACTGTTTATTCAGGGTGAGGGTCACTCATTGTGTAACTGTACAGAGTCAATGTTTATTCAGGGTGAGGGTCACTGTGTAACTGTACAGAGTCACTGTTTATTCAGGGTGAGGGTCACTGTGTAACTGTACAGAGTCACTGTCTATTCAGGGTGAGGGTCTGTGTAACTCTACAGAGTCGCTGTTTATTCAGGGTGAGGGTCACTGTGTAACTGTACAGAGTCCCTGTTTATTCAGGGTGAGGGTCACAGTGTAACTGTACAGAGTCACAGTTTCTTCAGGGTGACTGTGTAACTATACAGAGTAACTGTTTATTCAGGGTGAGGGTCTCTATGTCACTGTACAGAGTCACAGTTTATTCAGGGTGAAGGTCACTCACGGTGTAACTGTGCAGAGTCACTGTTTATTCAGGGTGAGGGAAACTGTGTAACTGTACAGTGTCACTGTTTATTCAGGGTGAGGGTCATTCACTGTGTAACTGTACAGAGTCAGTGTTTATTCAGGGTGAGGGGCACTCACTGTGTAACTGTACAGAGTCACTGTTTATTCAGGGTGAGGGTCACTCACTGTGTAAGTGTACAGAGTCACTGTTTATTCAGGGTGAGAGTCACTGTGTAACTGTGCAGAGTCACTGTCTATTCAGGGTGAGGATCACTGTGTAACTGTACAGAGTTACTGTTTATCGAGGGTGAGGGTCACTGTGCAACTGTACAGAGTCACTGTTTATTCAGTGTGAGGGTCACTGTGTAAATGTAGAGAGTCACTGATTTATACAGGGTGAGGTTCATTATGACACTGTACAGAGTCACTGTTTATTCAGGGTGAAGGTCACTCACTGTGTAACTGTTCAGAGTCACTGTTTATTCAGGGTGAGGGTCACTATGTCACTGTACAGACTCACTGTTTATTCAGGGTGAGAGTCACTGTGTCACTGTACAGAGTCACTGTTTATTCAGGGTGAGGGTGACTGTGCCACTGTACAGAGTCACTGGTTATTCAGGGTGAGGGTCACTCACTATGTAACTTTACAGAATGACTGTTTATTCAGGGTGAGGGTCACTGTGTTACTGTACATTGTCACTGTTTATTCAGGGTGAGGGTGAGTCTCTGTGTAACTGTACAGGGTCACTGTTTATTCTGGGTGAGGGTCACTGTGGAACTGTACAGTGTCACTGTTTATTTAGAGTGAGGGTCACTGTGTAATTGTACAGAGTCACTGTTTATTCAGGGTAATGGTCACTGTGTAACTGTACAAAATCACTGTTTATTCAGGGTGAGGGTCACTGTGTAACTGTGCAGAGTCACTGTTTATACAGGGTGAGGGTCACTCACTGTGTAACTGTACAGAGTCACTGTTCATTCAGGGTTAGGGTCACTGTGTAACTGTACAGGGTCACTGTTTATTCAGGGTGAGGGTCACTGTGTAACTGTACAGAGTCACTGTTTATTCCGGGTGAGGGTCACACGCTGTGTAAATGTACAGGGTCACTGTTTATTCAGGGTGAGGATCACTCACTGTGTAACTGTACAGAGTCACTATTTACTCAGGTTGAGGGTCACTGTGTAACTGTACAGAGTCACTGTTTATTCAGGGTGAGGGTTACTCACTGTGTAATTGTACAGAGTCACTGTTTATTCAGGGTGAGGGTCACTCATTGTGCAACTTTACAGGGTCACTGTTTATTCAGGGTGAGGGTCACTCATTGTGTAACTGTACAGACTCAATGTTTATTCAGGGTGAGGGTCACTGTGTAACTGTACAGAGTCACTGTTTATTCAGGGTGAGGGTCACTGTGTAACTCTACAGAGTCACTGTCTATTCAGGGTGAGGGTCTGTGTAACTCTACAGAGTCGCCGTTTATTCAGGGTGAGGGTCACTGTGTAACTGTACAGAGTCCCTGTTTATTCAGGGTGAGGGTCACAGTGTAACTGTACAGAGTCACAGTTTCTTCAGGGTGACTGTGTAACTATACAGAGTAACTGTTTATTCAGGGTGAGGGTCTCTATGTCACTGTACAGAGTCACTGTTTGTTCAGGGTGAGGGGCACTCACTGTGTAACTGTGCAGAGTCACTGTTTATTCAGGGTGAGGGAAACTGTGTAACTGTACAGAGTCACTGTTTATTCAGGGTGAGGGTCACTCACTGTGTAAGTGTACAGAGTCACTGTTTATTCAGGGTGAGAGTCACTGTGTAACTGTGCAGAGTCACTGTCTATTCAGGGTGAGGATCACTGTGTAACTGTACAGAGTTACTGTTTATCGAGGGTGAGGGTCACTGTGTAACTGTACAGAGTCCCTGTTTATTCAGGGTGAGGGTCACAGTGTAACTGTACAGAGTCACAGTTTCTTCAGGGTGACTGTGTAACTATACAGAGTAACTGTTTATACAGGGTGAGGTTCTCTATGTCACTGTACAGAGTCACTGTTTGTTCAGGGTGAGGGGCACTCACTGTGTAACTGTGCAGAGTCACTGTTTATTCAGGGTGAGGGAAACTGTGTAACTGTACAGAGTCACTGTTTATTCAGGGTGAGGGTCACTCACTGTGTAAGTGTACAGAGTCACTGTTTATTCAGGGTGAGAGTCACTGTGTAACTGTGCAGAGTCACTGTCTATTCAGGGTGAGGATCACTGTGTAACTGTACAGAGTTACTGTTTATCGAGGGTGAGGGTCACTGTGTAACTGTACAGAGTCACTGTTTATTCAGTGTGAGGGTCACTGTGTAACTGTAGAGAGTCAATGATTTATACAGGGTGAGGTTCATTATGTCACTGTACAGAGTCACTGTTTATTCAGGGTGAAGGTCACTCACTGTGTAACTGTACAGAGTCACTGTTTATTCAGGGTGAGGGTCACTATGTCACTGTACAGACTCACTGTTTATTCAGGGTGAGAGTCACTGTGTCAGTGTACAGAGTCACTGTTTATTCAGGGTGAGGGTGACTGTGCCACTGTACAGATTCACTGTTTATTCAGGGTGAGGGTCACTCACTATGTAACTTTACAGAATGACTGTTTATTCAGGGTGAGGGTCACTCACTGTGTAACTGTACAGAGTCACTGTTTATTCAGGGTGAGGGTTACTCACTGTGTCACTGTACAGAGTCACTGTTTATTCTGAGTGAGGGTCACTCACTGTGTAACTGTACAGAGTCAGTGTTTATTCAAGGTGAGGCTCACTGTGTAACTGTACAGATTCACTGTTTATTCAGGGTGAGGGTCACTCACTGTGTAACTGTACAGAGTCACTGTTTATTCATGGTAACGGTCACAGTGTAGCTGTACAGAGTCACTGTTTATTCAGGGTGAGGGTCACTGTGTAACTGTACAGAGTCACTGTCTATTCAGGGTGAGGGTCACTGTATAACTGTACAGAGTCACTGTTTATTAAGTGTGAGAGTCAATGTGTAACTGTACAGAGTCACTGTTTTATTGACGGTGAGGGTCACTGTGCAACTGTACAGAGTAACTGTTTCTTCAGGGTGAGTGTCACTGTGTAACTGTACAGAGTCACTGTTTATTCAGGGTGAGGATCACTGTGTAACTGTACAGAGTCACTGTTTATTCAGGGTAAGGGTCACTCTGTAACTGTACAAAGTCACTGTTTATTCAGGGTGAGGGTTACTGTGTAACTGTACAGAGTCACTGTTTATTTAGAGTGAGGGTCACTGTGTAATTGTACAGAGTCACTGTTTATGCAGGGTGAGGGTTACTCACTGTGTCACTGTACAGAGTCACTGTTTATTCTGAGTGAGGGTCACTCACTGTGTAATTGTACAGAGTCAGTGTTTATTCAGGGTGAGGCTCACTGTGTAACTGTACAGATTCACTGTTTATTCAGGGTGAGGGTCACTGTGTAACTGTACAGATTCACTGTTTATTCAGGGTGAGGGTCACTCACTGTGTAACTGTTCAGAGTCAGTGTTTATTCAGGGTGAGGGTCACTCACTGTGTAACTGTACAGAGTCACTGTTGATTCATGGTAACGGTCACAGTGTAGCTGTACAGAGTCACTTTTATACAGGGTGAGGGTCACTCACTGTGTAACTGTACAGAGTCACTGTTTATTCAGGGTTAGGGTTACTGTGTAACTGTACAGAGTCACTGTTTATTCATGGTGAAGGTCACTCACTGTGTAACTGTATAGAGTCACTGTTTATTCAGGGTGATAGTCACTCACTATGTAAGTGTACAGAATCACTGTTTATTCAGGGTTAGGGTAACTGTATAACTTACAGGGTCACTGTTTATTCAGGGGGAGGGTCACTGTGTTACTGTACACAGTCACTGCTTATTCAGGGTGAGGGTCACTCACTGTGTAACTGTACAGAGTCACTGTTTATTCAGGGTGAGGGTCACTGTGTTACTGTACATTGTCACTGTTTATTCAGGGTGAGGGTGAGTCTCTGTGTAACTGTACAGGGTCACTGTTTATTCGTGGTGAGGGTCACTCACTGTGTAAGTGTACAGAGTCACTGTTTATTCAGGGTGAGGGTCACTGTGTAACTGTACAGAGTCACTGTTTATTCAGGGTGAGGGTCACTCACTGTGTAACTGTACAGAGTCACTGTTTATTCATGGTAACGGTCACAGTGTAACTGTGCAGAGTCACTGTCTATACAGGGTGAGGGTCAGTCTCTGTGTAACTGTACAGGGTCACTGTTTATTCAGGGTGAGGGTCACTCACTGTGTAAGTGTACAGAGTCACTGTTTATTCAGGGTGAGGGTCACTGTGTAACTGTACAGAGTCACTGTCTATTCAGGGTGAGGGTCACTGTATAACTGTACAGAGTCACTGTTTATTCAGGGTGAGGGTCACTGTATAACTGTACAGAGTCACTGTTTATTCTGGGTGAGGGTCACTGTGGAACTGTACAGAGTCACTGTTTATTCAGGGTGAGGGTCACTGTGTAACTGTACAGAGTCACTGTTTATTAAGTGTGAGAGTCAATGTGTAACTGTACAGAGTCACTGTTTTATTGACGGTGAGGGTCACTGTGTAACTGTACAGAGTAACTGTTTCTTCAGGGTGAGTGTCACTGTGTCACTGTACAGAGTCACTGTTTATTCTGAGTGAGGGTCACTCACTGTGTAACTGTACAGAGTCACTGTTTATTCAGGGTTAGGGTTACTGTGTAACTGTACAGAGTCACTGTTTATTCATGGTGAAGGTCACTCACTGTGTAACTGTATAGAGTCACTGTTTATTCAGGGTGAGGGTTACTCACTGTGTAATTGTACAGAGTCACTGTTTATTCAGGGTGAGGGTCACTCATTGTGTAACTTTACAGGGTCACTGTTTATTCAGGGTGAGGATCACTCATTGTGTAACTGTACAGAGTCAATGTTTATTCAGGGTGAGGGTCACTGTGTAACTGTACAGAGTCACTGTTTATTCAGGGTGAGGGTCACTGTGTAACTGTACAGAGTCACTGTCTATTCAGGGTGAGGGTCTGTGTAACTCTACAGAGTCGCTGTTTATTCAGGGTGAGGGTCACTGTGTAACTGTACAGAGTCCCTGTTTATTCAGGGTGAGGGTCACAGTGTAACTGTACAGAGTCACAGTTTCTTCAGGGTGACTGTGTAACTATACAGAGTAACTGTTTATTCAGGGTGAGGGTCTCTATGTCACTGTACAGAGTCACTGTTTATTCAGGGTGAAGGTCACTCACGGTGTAACTGTGCAGAGTCACTGTTTATTCAGGGTGAGGGAAACTGTGTAACTGTACAGTGTCACTGTTTATTCAGGGTGAGGGTCATTCACTGTGTAACTGTACAGAGTCAGTGTTTATTCAGGGTGAGGGGCACTCACTGTGTAACTGTACAGAGTCACTGTTTATTCAGGGTGAGGGTCACTCACTGTGTAAGTGTACAGAGTCACTGTTTATTCAGGGTGAGAGTCACTGTGTAACTGTGCAGAGTCACTGTCTATTCAGGGTGAGGATCACTGTGTAACTGTACAGAGTTACTGTTTATCGAGGGTGAGGGTCACTGTGTAACTGTACAGAGTCACTGTTTATTCAGTGTGAGGGTCACTGTGTAAATGTAGAGAGTCACTGATTTATACAGGGTGAGGTTCATTATGACACTGTACAGAGTCACTGTTTATTCAGGGTGAAGGTCACTCACTGTGTAACTGTACAGAGTCACTGTTTATTCAGGGTGAGGGTCACTATGTCACTGTACAGACTCACTGTTTATTCAGGGTGAGAGTCACTGTGTCACTGTACAGAGTCACTGTTTATTCAGGGTGAGGGTGACTGTGCCACTGTACAGAGTCACTGGTTATTCAGGGTGAGGGTCACTCACTATGTAACTTTACAGAATGACTGTTTATTCAGGGTGAGGGTCACTGTGTTACTGTACATTGTCACTGTTTATTCAGGGTGAGGGTGAGTCTCTGTGTAACTGTACAGGGTCACTGTTTATTCTGGGTGAGGGTCACTGTGGAACTGTACAGTGTCACTGTTTATTTAGAGTGAGGGTCACTGTGTAATTGTACAGAGTCACTGTTTATGCAGGGCAATTTTCACTCTTTGTGTAACTGTACAGAGTCACTGTTTATTCAGGGTGAGGGTCAGTGTGTAACTGTACAGAGTCACTGTTTATTAAGTGTGAGAGTCAATGTGTAACTGTACAGAGTCACTGTTTTATTGACGGTGAGGGTCACTGTGTAACTGTACAGAGTAACTGTTTCTTCAGGGTGAGTGTCACTGCGTAACTGTACAGAGTCACTGTTTATTCAGGGTAAGGGTTACTGTGTCACTGTACAGAGTCACTGTTTATTCAGGGTGACGATCACTGTGTAACTGTACAGAGTCACTGTTTATTCAGGGTAAGGGTCACTGTGTAACTGTACAAAGTCACTGTTTATTCAGGGTGAGGGTCACTGTGTAACTGTACAGAGTCACTGTTTATACAGGGTGAGGGTCACTCACTGTGTAACTGTACAGAGTCACTGTTCATTCAGGGTTAGGGTCACTGTGTAACTGTACAGGGTCACTGTTTATTCAGGGTGAGGGTCACTGTGTAACTGTACAGAGTCACTGTTTATTCCGGATGAGGGTCACACGCTGTGTAAATGTACAGGGTCACTGTTTATTCAGGGTGAGGATCACTCACTGTGTAACTGTACAGAGTCACTATTTACTCAGGTTGAGGGTCACTGTGTAACTGTACAGAGTCACTGTTTATTCAGGGTGAGGGTTACTCACTGTGTAATTGTACAGAGTCACTGTTTATTCAGGGTGAGGGTCACTCATTGTGTAACTTTACAGGGTCACTGTTTATTCAGGGTGAGGGTCACTCATTGTGTAACTGTACAGAGTCAATGTTTATTCAGGGTGAGGGTCACTGTGTAACTGTACAGAGTCACTGTTCATTCAGGGTGAGGGTCACTGTGTAACTGTACAGAGTCACTGTCTATTCAGGGTGAGGGTCTGTGTAACTCTACAGAGTCGCTGTTTATTCAGGGTGAGGGTCACTGTGTAACTGTACAGAGTCCCTGTTTATTCAGGGTGAGGGTCACAGTGTAACTGTACAGAGTCACAGTTTTTTCAGGGTGACTGTGTAACTATACAGAGTAAGTGTTTATTCAGGGTGAGGGTCTCTATGTCACTGTACAGAGTCACTGTTTATTCAGGGTGAAGGTCACTCACTGTGTAACTGTGCAGAGTCACTGTTTATTCAGGGTGAGGGAAACTGTGTAACTGTACAGTGTCACTGTTTATTCAGGGTGAGGGTCATTCACTGTGTAACTGTACAGAGTCAGTGTTTATTCAGGGTGAGGGGCACTCACTGTGTAACTGTACAGAGTCACTGTTTATTCAGGGTGAGGGTCACTCACTGTGTAAGTGTGCAGAGTCACTGTTTATTCAGGGTGAGAGTCACTGTGTAACTGTGCAGAGTCACTGTCTATTCAGGGTGAGGATCACTGTGTAACTGTACAGAGTTACTGTTTATCGACGGTGAGGGTCACTGTGTAACTGTACAGAGTCACTGTTTATTCAGTGTGAGTGTCACTGTGTAACTGTAGAGAGTCACTGATTTATACAGGGTGAGGTTCATTATGACACTGTACAGAGTCACTGTTTATTCAGGGTGAAGGTCACTCACTGTGTAACTGTACAGAGTCACTGTTTATTCAGGGTGAGGGTCACTCACTGTGTAAATGTACAGAGTCACTGTCTATTCAGGGTGAGGTTCACTGTATAACTGTACAGAGTCACTGTTTATTCTGGGTGAGGGTCACTGTGGAACTGTACAGAGTCACTGTTTATTTAGAGTGAGGGTCAGTCTCTGTGTAACTGTACAGGGTCACTGTTTATTCAGGGTGAGGGTCACTCACTGTGTAAGTGTACAGAGTCACTGTTTATTCAGGGTGAGGGTCAGTGTGTAACTGTACAGAGTCACTGTTTATTAAGTGTGAGAGTCAATGTGTAACTGTACAGAGTCACTGTTTTATTGACGGTGAGGGTCACTGTGTAACTGTACAGAGTAACAGTTTCTTCAGGGTGAGTGTCACTGCGTGACTGTACAGAGTCACTGTTTATTTAGGGTAAGGGTTACTGTGTCACTGTACAGAGTCACTGTTTATTCAGGGTGACGATCACTGTGTAACTGTACAGAGTCACTGTTTATTCAGGGTAATGGTCACTGTGTAACTGTACAAAATCACTGTTTATTCAGGGTGAGGGTCACTGTGTAACTGTGCAGAGTCACTGTTTATACAGGGTGAGGGTCACTCACTGTGTAACTGTACAGAGTCACTGTTCATTCAGGGTTAGGGTCACTGTGTAACTGTACAGGGTCACTGTTTATTCAGGGTGAGGGTCACTGTGTAACTGTACAGAGTCACTGTTTATTCCGGGTGAGGGTCACACGCTGTGTAAATGTACAGGGTCACTGTTTATTCAGGGTGAGGATCACTCACTGTGTAACTGTACAGAGTCACTATTTACTCAGGTTGAGGGTCACTGTGTAACTGTACAGAGTCACTGTTTATTCAGGGTGAGGGTTACTCACTGTGTAATTGTACAGAGTCACTGTTTATTCAGGGTGAGGGTCACTCATTGTGCAACTTTACAGGGTCACTGTTTATTCAGGGTGAGGGTCACTCATTGTGTAACTGTACAGACTCAATGTTTATTCAGGGTGAGGGTCACTGTGTAACTGTACAGAGTCACTGTTTATTCAGGGTGAGGGTCACTGTGTAACTCTACAGAGTCACTGTCTATTCAGGGTGAGGGTCTGTGTAACTCTACAAAGTCGCCGTTTATTCAGGGTGAGGGTCACTGTGTAACTGTACAGAGTCCCTGTTTATTCAGGGTGAGGGTCACAGTGTAACTGTACAGAGTCACAGTTTCTTCAGGGTGACTGTGTAACTATACAGAGTAACTGTTTATTCAGGGTGAGGGTCACTGTGTAACTGTACAGAGTCACTGTTTATTCCGGGTGAGGGTCACACGCTGTGTAAATGTACAGGGTCACTGTTTATTCAGGGTGAGGATCACTCACTGTGTAACTGTACAGAGTCACTATTTACTCAGGTTGAGGGTCACTGTGTAACTGTACAGAGTCACTGTTTATTCAGGGTGAGGGTTACTCACTGTGTAATTGTACAGAGTCACTGTTTATTCAGGGTGAGGGTCACTCATTGTGCAACTTTACAGGGTCACTGTTTATTCAGGGTGAGGGTCACTCATTGTGTAACTGTACAGACTCAATGTTTATTCAGGGTGAGGGTCACTGTGTAACTGTACAGAGTCACTGTTTATTCAGGGTGAGGGTCACTGTGTAACTCTACAGAGTCACTGTCTATTCAGGGTGAGGGTCTGTGTAACTCTACAGAGTCGCCGTTTATTCAGGGTGAGGGTCACTGTGTAACTGTACAGAGTAACTGTTTCTTCAGGGTGAGCGTAACTGTGTAACTGTACAGAGTCACTGTGTATTCAGGGTGAGGGTCACTGTATAACTGTACAGAATCACTGTTTATTCAGGGTGAGGGTCACAGTGTCTAGGTACACAGTCACTGTTCATTCAGGGTGAGGGTCACTCGCTGTAACTGTACAGAGTCACTGTTTATTCAGGGTGAAGATCACTGTAACTGTACAAAGTCACTGCTTATTCAGGGTGAGGGTCACTGTGTAACTGTACATAGTCACTGTTTATTCAGGGTGAGGGTCACTCACTGTGTAACTGTACAGAGTCACTGTTTACTCAGGGTGAGGGTCACTGTAACTGTACAGAGTCACTGTTTATTAAGGGTGAGGGTCACTGTGTAACTGTACAGAGTCACTGTTTACTCAGGGTGAGGGTCACTGTAACTGTACAGAGTCACTGTTTATTATGGGTGAGGGTCACTCATTGTGTAACTGTACAGAGTCATTGTTTATTCAGGGTAAGGGTCACTGTGTAACTGTACAGAGTCACTGTTTATTCAGGGTGAGGGTCACTCACTGTGTAACTGTACAGAGTCACTGTTTATTCAGGGTGACGGTCACTGTGTAACTGTACAGAGTCACTGTTTACTCAGAGTGAGGGTCACTCACTGTGGAACTGTACAGAGTCACTGTTTATTTAGAGTGAGGGTCACTGTGTAATTGTACAGAGTCACTGTTTATGCAGGGTGAGGGTTACTCACTGTGTCACTGTATAGAGTCACTGTTTATTCTGAGTGAGGGTCACTCACTGTGTAACTGTACAGAGTCAGTGTTTATTCAGGGTGAGGCTCACTGTGTAACTGTACAGATTCACTGTTTATTCAGGGTGAGGGTCACTGTGTAACTGTACAGATTCACTGTTTATTCAGGGTGAGGGTCACTCACTGTGCAACTGTTCAGAGTCAGTGTTTATTCAGGGTGAGGGTCACTCACTGTGTAACTGTACAGAGTCACTGTTTATTCATGGTAACGGTCACAGTGTAGCTGTACAGAGTCACTTTTATACAGGGTGAGGGTCACTCACTGTGTAACTGTACAGAGTCACTGTTTATTCAGGGTTAGGGTTACTGTGTAACTGTACAGAGTCTCTGTTTATTCATGGTGAAGGTCACTCACTGTGTAACTGTATAGAGTCACTGTTTATTCAGGGTGATAGTCACTCACTGTGTAAGTGTACAGAATCATTGTTTATTCAGGGTTTGGGTAACTGTATAACTTACAGGGTCACTGTTTATTCAGGGGGAGGGTCACTGTGTTACTGTACACAGTCACTGCTTATTCAGGGTGAGGGTCACTCACTGTGTAACTGTACAGAGTCACTGTTTATTCAGGGTGAGGGTCACTGTGTTACTGTACATTGTCACTGTTTATTCAGGGTGAGGGTGAGTCTCTGTGTAACTGTACAGGGTCACTGTTTATTCAGGGTGAGGGTCACTCACTGTGTAAGTGTACAGAGTCACTGTTTATTCAGGGTGAGGGTCACTGTGTAAATGTACAGAGTCACTGTCTATTCAGGGTGAGGTTCACTGTATAACTGTACAGAGTCACTGTTTATTCTGGGTGAGGGTCACTGTGGAACTGTACAGAGTCACTGTTTATTTAGAGTGAGGGTCAGTCTCTGTGTAACTGTACAGGGTCACTGTTTATTCAGGGTGAGGGTCACTCACTGTGTAAGTGTACAGAGTCACTGTTTATTCAGGGTGAGGGTCAGTGTGTAACTGTACAGAGTCACTGTTTATTAAGTGTGAGAGTCAATGTGTAACTGTACAGAGTCACTGTTTTATTGACGGTGAGGGTCACTGTGTAACTGTACAGAGTAACAGTTTCTTCAGGGTGAGTGTCACTGCGTAACTGTACAGAGTCACTATTTATTTAGGGTAAGGGTTACTGTGTCACTGTACAGAGTCACTGTTTATTCAGGGTGACGATCACTGTGTAACTGTACAGAGTCACTGTCTATTCAGGGTAATGGTCACTGTGTAACTGTACAAAATCACTGTTTATTCAGGGTGAGGGTCACTGTGTAACTGTGCAGAGTCACTGTTTATACAGGGTGAGGGTCACTCACTGTGTAACTGTACAGAGTCACTGTTCATTCAGGGTTAGGGTCACTGTGTAACTGTACAGGGTCACTGTTTATTCAGGGTGAGGGTCACTGTGTAACTGTACAGAGTCACTGTTTATTCCGGGTGAGGGTCACACGCTGTGTAAATGTACAGGGTGACTGTTTATTCAGGGTGAGGATCACTCACTGTGTAACTGTACAGAGTCACTATTTACTCAGGTTGAGGGTCACTGTGTAACTGTACAGAGTCACTGTTTATTCAGGGTGAGGGTTACTCACTGTGTAATTGTACAGAGTCACTGTTTATTCAGCGTGAGGGTCACTCATTGTGCAACTTTACAGGGTCACTGTTTATTCAGGGTGAGGGTCACTCATTGTGTAACTGTACAGACTCAATGTTTATTCAGGGTGAGGGTCACTGTGTAACTGTACAGAGTCACTGTTTATTCAGGGTGAGGGTCACTGTGTAACTCTACAGAGTCACTGTCTATTCAGGGTGAGGGTCTGTGTAACTCTACAGAGTCGCCGTTTATTCAGGGTGAGGGTCACTGTGTAACTGTACAGAGTCTCTGTTTATTCAGGGTGAGGGTCACAGTGTAACTGTACAGAGTCACAGTTTCTTCAGGGTGACTGTGTAACTATACAGAGTAACTGTTTATTCAGGGTGAGGGTCACTGTGTAACTGTACAGAGTCACTGTTTATTCCGGGTGAGGGTCACACGCTGTGTAAATGTACAGGGTCACTGTTTATTCAGGGTGAGGATCACTCACTGTGTAACTGTACAGAGTCACTATTTACTCAGGTTGAGGGTCACTGTGTAACTGTACAGAGTCACTGTTTATTCAGGGTGAGGGTTACTCACTGTGTAATTGTACAGAGTCACTGTTTATTCAGGGTGAGGGTCACTCATTGTGCAACTTTACAGGGTCACTGTTTATTCAGGGTGAGGGTCACTCATTGTGTAACTGTACAGACTCAATGTTTATTCAGGGTGAGGGTCACTGTGTAACTGTACAGAGTCACTGTTTATTCAGGGTGAGGGTCACTGTGTAACTCTACAGAGTCACTGTCTATTCAGGGTGAGGGTCTGTGTAACTCTACAGAGTCGCCGTTTATTCAGGGTGAGGGTCACTGTGTAACTGTACAGAGTCCCTGTTTATTCAGGGTGAGGGTCACAGTGTAACTGTACAGAGTCACAGTTTCTTCAGGGTGACTGTGTAACTATACAGAGTAACTGTTTATACAGGGTGAGGTTCTCTATGTCACTGTACAGAGTCACTGTTTGTTCAGGGTGAGGGGCACTCACTGTGTAACTGTGCAGAGTCACTGTTTATTCAGGGTGAGGGAAACTGTGTAACTGTACAGAGTCACTGTTTATTCAGGGTGAGGGTCACTCACTGTGTAAGTGTACAGAGTCACTGTTTATTCAGGGTGAGAGTCACTGTGTAACTGTGCAGAGTCACTGTCTATTCAGGGTGAGGATCACTGTGTAACTGTACAGAGTTACTGTTTATCGAGGGTGAGGGTCACTGTGTAACTGTACAGAGTCACTGTTTATTCAGTGTGAGGGTCACTGTGTAACTGTAGAGAGTCAATGATTTATACAGGGTGAGGTTCATTATGTCACTGTACAGAGTCACTGTTTATTCAGGGTGAAGGTCACTCACTGTGTAACTGTACAGAGTCACTGTTTATTCAGGGTGAGGGTCACTATGTCACTGTACAGACTCACTGTTTATTCAGGGTGAGAGTCACTGTGTCAGTGTACAGAGTCACTGTTTATTCAGGGTGAGGGTGACTGTGCCACTGTACAGATTCACTGTTTATTCAGGGTGAGGGTCACTCACTATGTAACTTTACAGAATGACTGTTTATTCAGGGTGAGGGTCACTCACTGTGTAACTGTACAGAGTCACTGTTTATTCAGGGTGAGGGTTACTCACTGTGTCACTGTACAGAGTCACTGTTTATTCTGAGTGAGGGTCACTCACTGTGTAACTGTACAGAGTCAGTGTTTATTCAAGGTGAGGCTCACTGTGTAACTGTACAGATTCACTGTTTATTCAGGGTGAGGGTCACTCACTGTGTAACTGTACAGAGTCACTGTTTATTCATGGTAACGGTCACAGTGTAGCTGTACAGAGTCACTGTTTATTCAGGGTGAGGGTCACTGTGTAACTGTACAGAGTCACTGTCTATTCAGGGTGAGGGTCACTGTATAACTGTACAGAGTCACTGTTTATTAAGTGTGAGAGTCAATGTGTAACTGTACAGAGTCACTGTTTTATTGACGGTGAGGGTCACTGTGCAACTGTACAGAGTAACTGTTTCTTCAGGGTGAGTGT
This sequence comes from Mobula birostris, assembly GCF_030028105.1. Lineage (NCBI taxonomy): Eukaryota > Metazoa > Chordata > Chondrichthyes > Myliobatiformes > Myliobatidae > Mobula > Mobula birostris. Next base: position 22,277 of record NW_027274637.1, read on the forward strand.
CACTGTGTAACTGTACAGAGTCACTGTTTATTCAGGGTGAGGATCACTGTGTAACTGTACAGAGTCACTGTTTATTCAGGGTAAGGGTCACTCTGTAACTGTACAAAGTCACTGTTTATTCAGGGTGAGGGTTACTGTGTAACTGTACAGAGTCACTGTTTATTTAGAGTGAGGGTCACTGTGTAATTGTACAGAGTCACTGTTTATGCAGGGTGAGGGTTACTCACTGTGTCACTGTACAGAGTCACTGTTTATTCTGAGTGAGGGTCACTCACTGTGTAATTGTACAGAGTCAGTGTTTATTCAGGGTGAGGCTCACTGTGTAACTGTACAGATTCACTGTTTATTCAGGGTGAGGGTCACTGTGTAACTGTACAGATTCACTGTTTATTCAGGGTGAGGGTCACTCACTGAGTAACTGTTCAGAGTCAGTGTTTATTCAGGGTGAGGGTCACTCACTGTGTAACTGTACAGAGTCACTGTTGATTCATGGTAACGGTCACAGTGTAGCTGTACAGAGTCACTTTTATACAGGGTGAGGGTCACTCACTGTGTAACTGTACAGAGTCACTGTTTATTCAGGGTTAGGGTTACTGTGTAACTGTACAGAGTCACTGTTTATTCATGGTGAAGGTCACTCACTGTGTAACTGTATAGAGTCACTGTTTATTCAGGGTGATAGTCACTCACTATGTAAGTGTACAGAATCACTGTTTATTCAGGGTTAGGGTAACTGTATAACTTACAGGGTCACTGTTTATTCAGGGGGAGGGTCACTGTGTTACTGTACACAGTCACTGCTTATTCAGGGTGAGGGTCACTCACTGTGTAACTGTACAGAGTCACTGTTTATTCAGGGTGAGGGTCACTGTGTTACTGTACATTGTCACTGTTTATTCAGGGTGAGGGTGAGTCTCTGTGTAACTGTACAGGGTCACTGTTTATTCGTGGTGAGGGTCACTCACTGTGTAAGTGTACAGAGTCACTGTTTATTCAGGGTGAGGGTCACTGTGTAACTGTACAGAGTCACTGTTTATTCAGGGTGAGGGTCACTCACTGTGTAACTGTACAGAGTCACTGTTTATTCATGGTAACGGTCACAGTGTAACTGTGCAGAGTCACTGTCTATACAGGGTGAGGGTCAGTCTCTGTGTAACTGTACAGGGTCACTGTTTATTCAGGGTGAGGGTCACTCACTGTGTAAGTGTACAGAGTCACTGATTATTCAGGGTGAGGGTCACTGTGTAACTGTACAGAGTCACTGTCTATTCAGGGTGAGGGTCACTGTATAACTGTACAGAGTCACTGTTTATTCAGGGTGAGGGTCACTGTATAACTGTACAGAGTCACTGTTTATTCTGGGTGAGGGTCACTGTGGAACTGTACAGAGTCACTGTTTATTCAGGGTGAGGGTCACTGTGTAACTGTACAGAGTCACTGTTTATTAAGTGTGAGAGTCAATGTGTAACTGTACAGAGTCACTGTTTTATTGACGGTGAGGGTCACTGTGTAACTGTACAGAGTAACTGTTTCTTCAGGGTGAGTGTCACTGTGTCACTGTACAGAGTCACTGTTTATTCTGAGTGAGGGTCACTCACTGTGTAACTGTACAGAGTCAGTGTTTATTCAGGGTGAGGCTCACTGTGTAACTGTACAGATTCACTGTTTATTCAGGGTGAGGGTCACTGTGTAACTGTTCAGAGTCACTGTTTATTCAGGGTTAGGGTTACTGTGTAACTGTACAGAGTCACTGTTTATTCATGGTGAAGGTCACTCACTGTGTAACTGTATAGAGTCACTGTTTATTCAGGGTGAGGGTTACTCACTGTGTAATTGTACAGAGTCACTGTTTATTCAGGGTGAGGGTCACTCATTGTGTAACTTTACAGGGTCACTGTTTATTCAGGGTGAGGGTCACTCATTGTGTAACTGTACAGAGTCAATGTTTATTCAGGGTGAGGGTCACTGTGTAATTGTACAGAGTCACTGTTTATTCAGGGTGAGGGTCACTCACTGTGTAACTGTACAGAGTCACTGTTTATTCATGGTAACGGTCACAGTGTAACTGTGCAGAGTCACTGTCTATACAGGGTGAGGGTCAGTCTCTGTGTAACTGTACAGGGTCACTGTTTATTCAGGGTGAGGGTCACTCACTGTGTAAGTGTACAGAGTCACTGTTTATTCAGGGTGAGGGTCACTGTGTAACTGTACAGAGTCACTGTCTATTCAGGGTGAGGGTCACTGTATAACTGTACAGAGTCACTGTTTATTCAGGGTGAGGATCACTGTATAACTGTACAGAGTCACTGTTTATTCTGGGTGAGGGTCACTGTGGAACTGTGCAGAGTCACTGTTTATTCAGGGTGAGGGTCACTGTGTAACTGTACAGAGTCACTGTTTATTAAGTGTGAGAGTCAATGTGTAACTGTACAGAGTCACTGTTTTATTGACGGTGAGGGTCACTGTGTAACTGTACAGAGTAACTGTTTCTTCAGGGTGAGTGTCACTGTGTAACTGTACAGAGTCACTGTTTATTCAGGGTGAGGGTCACTGTGTAACTCTACAGAGTCACTGTCTATTCAGGGTGAGGGTCTGTGTAACTCTACAGAGTCGCCGTTTATTCAGGGTGAGGGTCACTGTGTAACTGTACAGAGTCCCTGTTTATTCAGGGTGAGGGTCACAGTGTAACTGTACAGAGTCACAGTTTCTTCAGGGTGACTGTGTAACTATACAGAGTAACTGTTTATTCAGGGTGAGGGTCTCTATGTCACTGTACAGAGTCACTGTTTGTTCAGGGTGAGGGGCACTCACTGTGTAACTGTGCAGAGTCACTGTTTATTCAGGGTGAGGGAAACTGTGTAACTGTACAGAGTCACTGTTTATTCAGGGTGAGGGTCACTCACTGTGTAAGTGTACAGAGTCACTGTTTATTCAGGGTGAGAGTCACTGTGTAACTGTGCAGAGTCACTGTCTATTCAGGGTGAGGATCACTGTGTAACTGTACAGAGTTACTGTTTATCGAGGGTGAGGGTCACTGTGTAACTGTACAGAGTCACTGTTTATTCAGTGTGAGGGTCACTGTGTAACTGTAGAGAGTCAATGATTTATACAGGGTGAGGTTCATTATGTCACTGTACAGAGTCACTGTTTATTCAGGGTGAAGGTCACTCACTGTGTAACTGTACAGAGTCACTGTTTATTCAGGGTGAGGGTCACTATGTCACTGTACAGACTCACTGTTTATTCAGGGTGAGAGTCACTGTGTCAGTGTACAGAGTCACTGTTTATTCAGGGTGAGGGTGACTGTGCCACTGTACAGATTCACTGTTTATTCAGGGTGAGGGTCACTCACTATGTAACTTTACAGAATGACTGTTTATTCAGGGTGAGGGTCACTCACTGTGTAACTGTACAGAGTCACTGTTTATTCAGGGTGAGGGTTACTCACTGTGTCACTGTACAGAGTCACTGTTTATTCTGAGTGAGGGTCACTCACTGTGTAACTGTACAGAGTCAGTGTTTATTCAAGGTGAGGCTCACTGTGTAACTGTACAGATTCACTGTTTATTCAGGGTGAGGGTCACTCACTGTGTAACTGTACAGAGTCACTGTTTATTCATGGTAACGGTCACAGTGTAGCTGTACAGAGTCACTGTTTATTCAGGGTGAGGGTCACTGTGTAACTGTACAGAGTCACTGTCTATTCAGGGTGAGGGTCACTGTATAACTGTACAGAGTCACTGTTTATTAAGTGTGAGAGTCAATGTGTAACTGTACAGAGTCACTGTTTTATTGACGGTGAGGGTCACTGTGCAACTGTACAGAGTAACTGTTTCTTCAGGGTGAGTGTCACTGTGTAACTGTACAGAGTCACTGTTTATTCAGGGTGAGGATCACTGTGTAACTGTACAGAGTCACTGTTTATTCAGGGTAAGGGTCACTCTGTAACTGTACAAAGTCACTGTTTATTCAGGGTGAGGGTTACTGTGTAACTGTACAGAGTCACTGTTTATTTAGAGTGAGGGTCACTGTGTAATTGTACAGAGTCACTGTTTATGCAGGGTGAGGGTTACTCACTGTGTCACTGTACAGAGTCACTGTTTATTCTGAGTGAGGGTCACTCACTGTGTAATTGTACAGAGTCAGTGTTTATTCAGGGTGAGGCTCACTGTGTAACTGTACAGATTCACTGTTTATTCAGGGTGAGGGTCACTGTGTAACTGTACAGATTCACTGTTTATTCAGGGTGAGGGTCACTCACTGTGTAACTGTTCAGAGTCAGTGTTTATTCAGGGTGAGGGTCACTCACTGTGTAACTGTACAGAGTCACTGTTGATTCATGGTAACGGTCACAGTGTAGCTGTACAGAGTCACTTTTATACAGGGTGAGGGTCACTCACTGTGTAACTGTACAGAGTCACTGTTTATTCAGGGTTAGGGTTACTGTGTAACTGTACAGAGTCACTGTTTATTCATGGTGAAGGTCACTCACTGTGTAACTGTATAGAGTCACTGTTTATTCAGGGTGATAGTCACTCACTATGTAAGTGTACAGAATCACTGTTTATTCAGGGTTAGGGTAACTGTATAACTTACAGGGTCACTGTTTATTCAGGGGGAGGGTCACTGTGTTACTGTACACAGTCACTGCTTATTCAGGGTGAGGGTCACTCACTGTGTAACTGTACAGAGTCACTGTTTATTCAGGGTGAGGGTCACTGTGTTACTGTACATTGTCACTGTTTATTCAGGGTGAGGGTGAGTCTCTGTGTAACTGTACAGGGTCACTGTTTATTCGTGGTGAGGGTCACTCACTGTGTAAGTGTACAGAGTCACTGTTTATTCAGGGTGAGGGTCACTGTGTAACTGTACAGAGTCACTGTTTATTCAGGGTGAGGGTCACTCACTGTGTAACTGTACAGAGTCACTGTTTATTCATGGTAACGGTCACAGTGTAACTGTGCAGAGTCACTGTCTATACAGGGTGAGGGTCAGTCTCTGTGTAACTGTACAGGGTCACTGTTTATTCAGGGTGAGGGTCACTCACTGTGTAAGTGTACAGAGTCACTGTTTATTCAGGGTGAGGGTCACTGTGTAACTGTACAGAGTCACTGTCTATTCAGGGTGAGGGTCACTGTATAACTGTACAGAGTCACTGTTTATTCAGGGTGAGGGTCACTGTATAACTGTACAGAGTCACTGTTTATTCTGGGTGAGGGTCACTGTGGAACTGTACAGAGTCACTGTTTATTCAGGGTGAGGGTCACTGTGTAACTGTACAGAGTCACTGTTTATTAAGTGTGAGAGTCAATGTGTAACTGTACAGAGTCACTGTTTTATTGACGGTGAGGGTCACTGTGTAACTGTACAGAGTAACTGTTTCTTCAGGGTGAGTGTCACTGTGTCACTGTACAGAGTCACTGTTTATTCTGAGTGAGGGTCACTCACTGTGTAACTGTACAGAGTCAGTGTTTATTCAGGGTGAGGCTCACTGTGTAACTGTACAGATTCACTGTTTATTCAGGGTGAGGGTCACTGTGTAACTGTTCAGAGTCACTGTTTATTCAGGGTGAGGGTCACTGTGTAACTGTACAGAGTCACTGTCTATTCAGGGTGAGGGTCTGTGTAACTCTACAGAGTCGCTGTTTATTCAGGGTGAGGGTCACTGTGTAACTGTACAGAGTCCCTGTTTATTCAGGGTGAGGGTCACAGTGTAACTGTACAGAGTCACAGTTTCTTCAGGGTGACTGTGTAACTATACAGAGTAACTGTTTATTCAGGGTGAGGGTCTCTATGTCACTGTACAGAGTCACTGTTTATTCAGGGTGAAGGTCACTCACGGTGTAACTGTGCAGAGTCACTGTTTATTCAGGGTGAGGGAAACTGTGTAACTGTACAGTGTCACTGTTTATTCAGGGTGAGGGTCATTCACTGTGTAACTGTACAGAGTCAGTGTTTATTCAGGGTGAGGGGCACTCACTGTGTAACTGTACAGAGTCACTGTTTATTCAGGGTGAGGGTCACTCACTGTGTAAGTGTACAGAGTCACTGTTTATTCAGGGTGAGAGTCACTGTGTAACTGTGCAGAGTCACTGTCTATTCAGGGTGAGGATCACTGTGTAACTGTACAGAGTTACTGTTTATCGAGGGTGAGGGTCACTGTGTAACTGTACAGAGTCACTGTTTATTCAGTGTGAGGGTCACTGTGTAAATGTAGAGAGTCACTGATTTATACAGGGTGAGGTTCATTATGACACTGTACAGAGTCACTGTTTATTCAGGGTGAAGGTCACTCACTGTGTAACTGTACAGAGTCACTGTTTATTCAGGGTGAGGGTCACTATGTCACTGTACAGACTCACTGTTTATTCAGGGTGAGAGTCACTGTGTCACTGTACAGAGTCACTGTTTATTCAGGGTGAGGGTGACTGTGCCACTGTACAGAGTCACTGGTTATTCAGGGTGAGGGTCACTCACTATGTAACTTTACAGAATGACTGTTTATTCAGGGTGAGGGTCACTGTGTTACTGTACATTGTCACTGTTTATTCAGGGTGAGGGTGAGTCTCTGTGTAACTGTACAGGGTCACTGTTTATTCTGGGTGAGGGTCGCTGTGGAACTGTACAGTGTCACTGTTTATTTAGAGTGAGGGTCACTGTGTAATTGTACAGAGTCACTGTTTATTCAGGGTAATGGTCACTGTGTAACTGTACGAAATCACTGTTTATTCAGGGTGAGGGTCACTGTGTAACTGTGCAGAGTCACTGTTTATACAGGGTGAGGGTCACTCACTGTGTAACTGTACAGATTCACTGTTTATTCAGGGTGAGGGTCACTGTGTAACTGTACAGATTCACTGTTTATTCAGGGTGAGGGTCACTCACTGTGTAACTGTTCAGAGTCACTGTTTATTCAGGGTGAGGGTCACTCACTGTGTAACTGTACAGAGTCACTGTTGATTCATGGTAACGGTCACAGTGTAGCTGTACAGAGTCACTTTTATACAGGGTGAGGGTCACTCACTGTGTAACTGTACAGAGTCACTGTTTATTCAGGGTTAGGGTTACTGTGTAACTGTACAGAGTCACTGTTTATTCATGGTGAAGGTCACTCACTGTGTAACTGTATAGAGTCACTGTTTATTCAGGGTGATAGTCACTCACTATGTAAGTGTACAGAATCACTGTTTATTCAGGGTTAGGGTAACTGTATAACTTACAGGGTCACTGTTTATTCAGGGGGAGGGTCACTGTGTTACTGTACACAGTCACTGCTTATTCAGGGTGAGGGTCACTCACTGTGTAACTGTACAGAGTCACTGTTTATTCAGGGTGAGGGTCACTGTGTTACTGTACATTGTCACTGTTTATTCAGGGTGAGGGTGAGTCTCTGTGTAACTGTACAGGGTCACTGTTTATTCGTGGTGAGGGTCACTCACTGTGTAAGTGTACAGAGTCACTGTTTATTCAGGGTGAGGGTCACTGTGTAACTGTACAGAGTCACTGTTTATTCAGGGTGAGGGTCACTCACTGTGTAACTGTACAGAGTCACTGTTTATTCATGGTAACGGTCACAGTGTAACTGTGCAGAGTCACTGTCTATACAGGGTGAGGGTCAGTCTCTGTGTAACTGTACAGGGTCACTGTTTATTCAGGGTGAGGGTCACTCACTGTGTAAGTGTACAGAGTCACTGTTTATTCAGGGTGAGGGTCACTGTGTAACTGTACAGAGTCACTGTCTATTCAGGGTGAGGGTCACTGTATAACTGTACAGAGTCACTGTTTATTCAGGGTGAGGGTCACTGTATAACTGTACAGAGTCACTGTTTATTCTGGGTGAGGGTCACTGTGGAACTGTACAGAGTCACTGTTTATTCAGGGTGAGGGTCACTGTGTAACTGTACAGAGTCACTGTTTATTAAGTGTGAGAGTCAATGTGTAACTGTACAGAGTCACTGTTTTATTGACGGTGAGGGTCACTGTGTAACTGTACAGAGTAACTGTTTCTTCAGGGTGAGTGTCACTGTGTCACTGTACAGAGTCACTGTTTATTCTGAGTGAGGGTCACTCACTGTGTAACTGTACAGAGTCAGTGTTTATTCAGGGTGAGGCTCACTGTGTAACTGTACAGATTCACTGTTTATTCAGGGTGAGGGTCACTGTGTAACTGTTCAGAGTCACTGTTCATTCAGGGTGAGGGTCAATGTGTAACTGTACAGAGTCACTGTTTATACAGGGTGAGGGTCACTCACTGTGTAACTGTACAGAGTCACTGTTTATTCAGGGTTAGGGTTACTGTGTAACTGTAGAGAGTCACTGTTTATTCATGGTGAAGGTCACTCACTGTGTAACTGTATAGAGTCACTGTTTATTCAGGGTGAGGGTTACTCACTGTGTAATTGTACAGAGTCACTGTTTATTCAGGGTGAGGGTCACTCATTGTGTAACTTTACAGGGTCACTGTTTATTCAGGGTGAGGGTCACTCATTGTGTAACTGTACAGAGTCAATGTTTATTCAGGGTGAGGGTCACTGTGTAACTGTACAGAGTCACTGTTTATTCAGGGTGAGGGTCACTCACTGTGTAACTGTACAGAGTCACTGTTTATTCATGGTAACGGTCACAGTGTAACTGTGCAGAGTCACTGTCTATACAGGGTGAGGGTCAGTCTCTGTGTAACTGTACAGGGTCACTGTTTATTCAGGGTGAGGGTCACTCACTGTGTAAGTGTACAGAGTCACTGTTTATTCAGGGTGAGGGTCACTGTGTAATTGTACAGAGTCACTGTCTATTCAGGGTGAGGGTCACTGTATAACTGTACAGAGTCACTGTTTATTCAGGGTGAGGGTCACTGTGTTACTGTACACAGTCACTGCTTATTCAGGGTGAGGGTCACTCACTGTGTAACTGTACAGAGTCACTGTTTATTCAGGGTGAGGGTCACTGTGTTACTGTACATTGTCACTGTTTATTCAGGGTGAGGGTGAGTCTCTGTGTAACTGTACAGGGTCACTGTTTATTCGTGGTGAGGGTCACTCACTGTGTAAGTGTACAGAGTCACTGTTTATTCAGGGTGAGGGTCACTGTGTAACTGTACAGAGTCACTGTTTATTCAGGGTGAGGGTCACTCACTGTGTAACTGTACAGAGTCACTGTTTATTCATGGTAACGGTCACAGTGTAACTGTGCAGAGTCACTGTCTATACAGGGTGAGGGTCAGTCTCTGTGTAACTGTACAGGGTCACTGTTTATTCAGGGTGAGGGTCACTCACTGTGTAAGTGTACAGAGTCACTGTTTATTCAGGGTGAGGGTCACTGTGTAACTGTACAGAGTCACTGTCTATTCAGGGTGAGGGTCACTGTATAACTGTACAGAGTCACTGTTTATTCAGGGTGAGGGTCACTGTATAACTGTACAGAGTCACTGTTTATTCTGGGTGAGGGTCACTGTGGAACTGTACAGAGTCACTGTTTATTCAGGGTGAGGGTCACTGTGTAACTGTACAGAGTCACTGTTTATTAAGTGTGAGAGTCAATGTGTAACTGTACAGAGTCACTGTTTTATTGACGGTGAGGGTCACTGTGTAACTGTACAGAGTAACTGTTTCTTCAGGGTGAGTGTCACTGTGTCACTGTACAGAGTCACTGTTTATTCTGAGTGAGGGTCACTCACTGTGTAACTGTACAGAGTCAGTGTTTATTCAGGGTGAGGCTCACTGTGTAACTGTACAGATTCACTGTTTATTCAGGGTGAGGGTCACTGTGTAACTGTTCAGAGTCACTGTTTATTCAGGGTGAGGGTCAATGTGTAACTGTACAGAGTCACTGTTTATACAGGGTGAGGGTCACTCACTGTGTAACTGTACAGAGTCACTGTTTATTCAGGGTTAGGGTTACTGTGTAACTGTACAGAGTCACTGTTTATTCATGGTGAAGGTCACTCACTGTGTAACTGTATAGAGTCACTGTTTATTCAGGGTGAGGGTTACTCACTGTGTAATTGTACAGAGTCACTGTTTATTCAGGGTGAGGGTCACTCATTGTGTAACTTTACAGGGTCACTGTTTATTCAGGGTGAGGGTCACTCATTGTGTAACTGTACAGAGTCAATGTTTATTCAGGGTGAGGGTCACTGTGTAACTGTACAGAGTCACTGTTTATTCAGGGTGAGGGTCACTGTGTAACTGTACAGAGTCACTGTCTATTCAGGGTGAGGGTCTGTGTAACTCTACAGAGTCGCTGTTTATTCAGGGTGAGGGTCACTGTGTAACTGTACAGAGTCCCTGTTTATTCAGGGTGAGGGTCACAGTGTAACTGTACAGAGTCACAGTTTCTTCAGGGTGACTGTGTAACTATACAGAGTAACTGTTTATTCAGGGTGAGGGTCTCTATGTCACTGTACAGAGTCACTGTTTATTCAGGGTGAAGGTCACTCACGGTGTAACTGTGCAGAGTCACTGTTTATTCAGGGTGAGGGAAACTGTGTAACTGTACAGTGTCACTGTTTATTCAGGGTGAGGGTCATTCACTGTGTAACTGTACAGAGTCAGTGTTTATTCAGGGTGAGGGGCACTCACTGTGTAACTGTACAGAGTCACTGTTTATTCAGGGTGAGAGTCACTGTGTAACTGTGCAGAGTCACTGTCTATTCAGGGTGAGGATCACTGTGTAACTGTACAGATTTACTGTTTATCGAGGGTGAGGGTCACTGTGTAACTGTACAGAGTCACTGTTTATTCAGTGTGAGGGTCACTGTGTAAATGTAGAGAGTCACTGATTTATACAGGGTGAGGTTCATTATGACACTGTACAGAGTCACTGTTTATTCAGGGTGAAGGTCACTCACTGTGTACCTGTACAGAGTCACTGTTTATTCAGGGTGAGGGTCACTATGTCACTGTACAGACTCACTGTTTATTCAGGGTGAGAGTCACTGTGTCACTGTACAGAGTCACTGTTTATTCAGGGTGAGGGTGACTGTGCCACTGTACAGAGTCACTGGTTATTCAGGGTGAGGGTCACTCACTATGTAACTTTACAGAATGACTGTTTATTCAGGGTGAGGGTCACTGTGTTACTGTACATTGTCACTGTTTATTCAGGGTGAGGGTGAGTCTCTGTGTAACTGTACAGGGTCACTGTTTATTCTGGGTGAGGGTCACTGTGGAACTGTACAGTGTCACTGTTTATTTAGAGTGAGGGTCACTGTGTAATTGTACAGAGTCACTGTTTATGCAGGGCAATTTTCACTCTTTGTGTAACTGTACAGAGTCACTGTTTATTCAGGGTGAGGGTCAGTGTGTAACTGTACAGAGTCACTGTTTATTAAGTGTGAGAGTCAATGTGTAACTGTACAGAGTCACTGTTTTATTGACGGTGAGGGTCACTGTGTAACTGTACAGAGTAACTGTTTCTTCAGGGTGAGTGTCACTGCGTAACTGTACAGAGTCACTGTTTATTCAGGGTAAGGGTTACTGTGTCACTGTACAGAGTCACTGTTTATTCAGGGTGACGATCACTGTGTAACTGTACAGAGTCAATGTTTATTCAGGGTAAGGGTCACTGTGTAACTGTACAAAGTCACTGTTTATTCAGGGTGAGGGTCACTGTGTAACTGTACAGAGTCACTGTTTATACAGGGTGAGGGTCACTCACTGTGTAACTGTACAGAGTCACTGTTCATTCAGGGTTAGGGTCACTGTGTAACTGTACAGGGTCACTGTTTATTCAGGGTGAGGGTCACTGTGTAACTGTACAGAGTCACTGTTTATTCCGGATGAGGGTCACACGCTGTGTAAATGTACAGGGTCACTGTTTATTCAGGGTGAGGATCACTCACTGTGTAACTGTACAGAGTCACTATTTACTCAGGTTGAGGGTCACTGTGTAACTGTACAGAGTCACTGTTTATTCAGGGTGAGGGTTACTCACTGTGTAATTGTACAGAGTCACTGTTTATTCAGGGTGAGGGTCACTCATTGTGTAACTTTACAGGGTCACTGTTTATTCAGGGTGAGGGTCACTCATTGTGTAACTGTACAGAGTCAATGTTTATTCAGGGTGAGGGTCACTGTGTAACTGTACAGAGTCACTGTTCATTCAGGGTGAGGGTCACTGTGTAACTGTACAGAGTCACTGTCTATTCAGGGTGAGGGTCTGTGTAACTCTACAGAGTCGCTGTTTATTCAGGGTGAGGGTCACTGTGTAACTGTACAGAGTCCCTGTTTATTCAGGGTGAGGGTCACAGTGTAACTGTACAGAGTCACAGTTTTTTCAGGGTGACTGTGTAACTATACAGAGTAACTGTTTATTCAGGGTGAGGGTCTCTATGTCACTGTACAGAGTCACTGTTTATTCAGGGTGAAGGTCACTCACTGTGTAACTGTGCAGAGTCACTGTTTATTCAGGGTGAGGGAAACTGTGTAACTGTACAGTGTCACTGTTTATTCAGGGTGAGGGTCACTCACTGTGTAACTCTACAGAGTCACTGTTTATTCAGGGTGAGGGTTATTCACTGTGTCACTGTACAGAGTCACTGTTTATTCTGAGTGAGGGTCACTCACTGTGTAACTGTACAGAGTCAGTGTTTATTCAAGGTGAGGCTCACAGTGTAACTGTACAGATTCACTGTTTATTCAGGGTGAGGGTCACTCACTGTGTAACTGTACAGAGTCACTGTTTATTCATGCTAACGGTCACAGTGTAGCTGTACAGAGTTACTGTTTATACAGGGTGAGGGTCACTCACTGTGTAACTGTACAGAGTCACTGTTTATTCAGGGTTAGGGTTACTGTGTAACTGTACAGAGTCACTGTTTATTCATGGTGAAGGTCACTCACTGTGTAACTGTATAGAGTCACTGTTTATTCAGGGTGATAGTCACTCACTGTGTTAGTGTTCAGAATCACTGTTTTTTCAGGGTTAGGGTCACTGTATAACTTACAAGGTCACTGTTTATTCAGGGTGAGGGTCACTGTGTTACTGTACAGAGTCACTGCTTATTCAGGGTGAGGGTCACTCACTGTGTAACTGTACAGAGTCACTGTTTATTCAGGGTGAGGATCACTCATTGTGTAACTTTTCAGGCTCACTGTTTATTCAGGGTGAGGGTCACTCATTTTGTAACTGTACAGGGTCACTGTTTATTCAGATTGAAGGTCACTGTGCCACTCTACATAGTCACTGTGTATTCAGGGTGTGGGTCACTGTGTAACTGTACAGAGTCACTGTTTATTCAGGGTGAGGATAACTGTGTAACTGTACAGAGTCACTGTTTATTCAGGGTGAGGATCACTCACTGTGTAAGTGTTCAGAGTCACTGTTTACTCAGAGTAAGGGTCACTCACTGTGTAACTATACAGAGTCACTGTTTATTCATGCTAACGGTCACGATGTTGCTGTACAGAGTCACTGTTTATACAGGGTGAGGGTCACAGTGTCTCTGTACAGAGTCACTGTTTATTCAGGGTGAGGGTCACTGTGTCACTGTAGAGAATCACTGATTATTAAGGGTGAGGGTCACTGTGTAACTGTACAGGGTCAATGTTTATTCAGGGTGATGGTCGCGGTGTAGCTGTACAGAGTCACTGTTTATGCAGGGTGAGGGTTACTCACTGTGTAACTGTACAGAGTCACTGTTTATTCAGGGTTAGGGTCACTGTGTAACTGTACAGAGTCACTGTTTATTCAGGGTTAGGGTCACTGTGTAACTGTACAGAGTCACTGTTTATTCATGGTGAAGGTCACTCACTGTGTAACTGTATAGAGTCACTGTTTATTCTGGGTGAGAGTCACTCACTGTGGAAGTGTGCAGAATCACTGTTTATTCAGGGTTAGGGTCACTGTGTAACTGTACAGGGTCACTGTTTATTGAGGGTGAGGGTCACTGTGTAACTGTCCAGAGTCACTGTTTATTCAGCATGAGGGTTACTCACTGTGTAACTGTACAGAGTCACTGTTTATTCAGGGTGAGGGTCACTGTGTAACTGTACAGAGTCACTGTTTATTCAGCATGAGGGTTACTCACTGTGTAACTGTACAGTGTCACTGTTTATTCAGGGTGTGGGTCATTCACTGTGTAACTGTACAGAGTCAGTGTTTATTCAGGGTGAGGGGCACTCTGTGTAACTGTACAGAGTCACTGTTTATTCAGGGTGAGGGTCACTCACTGTGTAATTGTACAGAGTCACTGTTTATTCAGGGTGAGAGTCACTGTGTAACTGTACAGAGTCACTGTCTATTCAGGGTGAGGATCACTGTGTAACTGTACAGAGTCACTGTCTATTCAGGGTGAGGATCACTGTGTAACTGTACAGAGTCACTGTTTATTCAGGGTGAGGGTAAATGTGTAACTGTACATAGTCACTGTTTCTTCAGTGTGAGGGTCACTGTGTAACTGTAGAGAGTCACTGATTTATACAGGGTGAGGTTCATTATGTCACTGTACAGAGTCACTGTTTATTCAGGGTGAAGGTCACTCACTGTGTAACTGTACAGAGTCACTGTTTATTCAGGGTGAAGGTCACTCACTGTGTAACTGTACAGAGTCATTGTTTATTCAGGGTGAGGGTCACTATGTCACTGTACAGACTCACTGTTTATTCAGGCTGAGAGTCACTGTGTACCTGTACAGAGTCACTGTTTATTCAGGGTGAGGGTCACTCGCTGTAACTGTACAGAGTCACTGTTTATTCAGGGTGAGGGTCACTCGCTGTAAATGTACAGACTCACTGTTTATTCAGGGTGAGGGTCACTGTGTAACTGTACAGAGTCACTGTTTATTCAGGGTGAGGGTCACTCACTGTGTAACTGTACAGAGTCACTGTTTTATTGAGGGTGAGGGTCACTGTATAACTGCACAGAGTCACTGTTTATTCAGGGTGAGGGTCACTGTGTAACTGTACACGGTCATTGTTTATTAAGTGTAAGAGTCAATGTGTAACTGTACAGAGTCACTGTTTTATTGACGGTGAGGGTCACTGTGTAACTGTACAGAGTAACTGTTTCTTCAGGGTGAGCGTCACTGTGTAACTGTACAGAGTCACTGTTTATTCAGGGTGAGAGTTACTGTGTCACTGTACAGAGTCACTGTTTATTCAGGGTGAGGGTCACTGTGTAACTGTACAGAGTCGCTGTGTATTCAGGGTGAGGGTCACTGTATAACTGTACAGAATCACTGTTTATTCAGGGTGAGGGTCACAGTGTCTAGGTACACAGTCACTGTTCATTCAGGGTGAGGGTCACTCGCTGTAACTGTACAGAGTCACTGTTTATTCAGGGTGAAGATCACTGTAACTGTACAAAGTCACTGCTTATTCAGGGTGAGGGTCACTGTGTAACTGTACATAGTCACTGTTTACTGAGGGTGAGGGTCACTCACTGTGTAACTGTGCAGAGTCACTGTTTATTCAGGGTGAGGGTCACTGTCACTGTACAGAGTCACTGTTTATTCAGGGTGAGGGTCACTCACTGTGTAACTGTACAGAGTCACTGTTTACTCAGGGTGAGGGTCACTGTAACTGTACAGAGTCGCTGTGTATTCAGGGTGAGGGTCACTGTATAACTGTACAGAATCACTGTTTATTCAGGGTGAGGGTCACAGTGTCTAGGTACACAGTCACTGTTCATTCAGGGTGAGGGTCACTCGCTGTAACTGTACAGAGTCACTGTTTATTCAGGGTGAAGATCACTGTAACTGTACAAAGTCACTGCTTATTCAGGGTGAGGGTCACTGTGTAACTGTACATAGTCACTGTTTACTGAGGGTGAGGGTCACTCACTGTGTAACTGTGCAGAGTCACTGTTTATTCAGGGTGAGGGTCACTGTCACTGTACAGAGTCACTGTTTATTCAGGGTGAGGGTCACTCACTGTGTAACTGTACAGAGTCACTGTTTACTCAGGGTGAGGGTCACTGTAACTGTACAGAGTCACTGTTTATTAAGGGTGAGGGTCACTGTGTAACAGTATAGAGTCAGTGTTTATTCTGGATGAGGGTCACTCATTGTGTAACTGTACAGAGTCATTGTTTATTCAGGGTAAGGGTCACTGTGTAACTGTACAGAGTCACTGTTTATGCAGGGTGACGGTCACTGTGTAACTGTACAGAGTCACTGTTTACTCAGAGTGAGGGTCACTCACTGTGGAACTGTACAGAGTCACTGTTTATTTAGAGTGAGGGTCACTGTGTAATTGTACAGAGTCACTGTTTATGCAGGGCGATTTTCACTCTTTGTGTAACTGTACAGAGTCACTGTTTATTCAGGGTGAGGGTCAATGTGTAACTGTACAGAGTCACTGTTTTATTGACGGTGAGGGTCACTGTGTAACTGTACAGAGTAACTGTTTCTTCAGGATGAGGGTCACTGTGTAACTGTACAGAGTCACTGTTTATTCAGGGTGAGGGTCACTCACTGTGTAACTGTACAGAGTCACTGTTTTATTGAGGGTGAGGGTCACTGTATAACTGCACAGAGTCACTCTTTATTCAGGGTGAGGGTCACTGTGTAACTGTACACAGTGTTTATTCCGGGTGAGGGTCACTCGCTGTGTTAATGTACAGGGTCACTGTTTATTCAGGGTGAGGATCACTCACTGTGTAACTGTACAGACTCACTGCTAGCTCAGGGTGAGGGTCACTGTGTAACTGTACAGGGTCACTGTTTATTCAGGGTGAGGATCACTCACTGTGTAACTGTACAGAGTCACTATTTAGTCAGGGTGAGGGTTACTGTGTAACTGTACACAGTCATTGTTTATTCAGGGTGAGGGTTACTGTGTAACTGTACCGAGTCACTGTTTATTCAGGGTGAGGGCTGCTCACTGTGTAATTGTAAGGAGTCACTGATTATTCAGTGTGAGCGTCACTCACTGTGTAACTGTACAGAGTCACTGATTACTCAGGTTGAGGGTCACTGTGAAACTGCACAGAGTCAGTGTTTATTCAGGGTGAGGGTCACTCACTGTATAACTGTACAGAGTCACTGTTTATTCAGGGTGAGGGTCACTGTGTAACTGTACAGAGTCACTGTTTATTCAGGGTGAGGGTCACTGTCACTGTACAGAGTCACTGTTTATTCAGGGTGAGGGTCACTCACTGTGCAACTGTACAGAGTCACTGTTTATTCAGGGTGAGGGTCACTGTGTAACTGTACAGAGTCACTCTTTATTAAGTGTGAGAGTCAATGTGTAACTGTACAGAGTCACCGTTTTATTGACGGTGAGGGTCACTGTGTAACTGTACAGAGTAACTGTTTCTTCAGGGTGAGTGTCACTGTGTAACTGTATAGAGTCACTGTTTATTCTGGGTGAGGGTCACTCATTGTGTAACTGTACAGTGTCATTGTTTATTCAGGGTAAGGGTCACTGTGTAACTGTACAGAGTCACTGTTTATTCAGGGTGAGGGTCACTCACTGTGTAACTGTACAGAGTCACTGTTTATTAAGGGTGAGGGTGACTGTGTAACTGTACAGAGTTACTGTTTATGAAGCGTGAGCGTCACTGTGTAACTGTACAGAGTCACTGTTTATTCAGGATGAGGGTCACTCATTGTGTAACTTTACAGGGTCACTGTTTATTCAGGGTGAGGGTCACTCATTGTGTAACAGTACAGAGTCAATGTTTATTCAGGGTGAGGGTCACTGTGTAACTGTACAGAGTCACTGTCTATTCAGGGTGAGGGTCTGTGTAACTCTACAGAGTCGCTGTTTATTCAGGGTGAGGGTCACTGTGTAACTGTACAGAGTCCCTGTTTATTCAGGGTGAGAGTCACTGTGTAACTGTACAGAATCACAGTTTCTTCAGGGTGACTGTGTAACTATACAGAGTAACTGTTTATTCAGGGTGAGGGTCTCTATGTCACTGTACAGAGTCACTGTGTATTCAGGGTGAGGGTCACTCACTGTGTAACTGTGCAGAGTCACTGTTTATTCAGGGTGAGGGAAACTGTGTAACTCTGCAGAGTCACTGTTTATTCAGGGTGAGGCTCACTCACTGTTTAAATGTACAGAATCACTGTTCATTCAGGGTGTGGGTCACTGTATCTCTGTACAGAGTCACTGTTTATTCAGGGTGAGGGTCACTGTGTAACTGTACAGAGTCACTGTTTATTCAGGGTGAGGGTTACTGTGTAACTGTACCGAGTCACTGTTTGTTCAGGGTGACGGCTACTCACTGTGTAACTGTACAGAGTCACTGATTATTCAGTGTGAGCGTCACTCACTGTGTAACTGTACAGAGTCACTGATTACTCAGGTTGAGGGTCACTGTGAAACTGCACAGAGTCAGTGTTTATTCAGGGTGAGGGTCACTATGTCACTGTACAGACTCACTGTTTATTCAGGGTGAGGGTCACTCACTGTATAACTGTACAGAGTCACTGTTTATTCAGGGTGACGGTCACTGTGTAACTGTACAGAGTCACTATTCAGGGTGATTGTCACTGTGTAACTGTACAGAGTCACTGTTTATTCAGGGTGAGGGTCACTCATTGTGTAACTTTACAGGGTCACTGTTTATTCAGGGTGAGGGTGACTCATTTTGTAACTGTACAGGGTCACTGTTTATTCAGGGTGATTGTCACTGTGTAACTGTACAGAGTCACTGTTTATTCAGGGTGAGGGTCACTCATTGTGTAACTTTACAGGGTCACTGTTTATTCAGGGTGAGGGTCACTCATTTTGTAACTGTACAGGGTCACTGTTTATTCAGAGTGAGGGTCACTGTGCCTCTCTACAGAGTCACTGTTTATTCAGGGTGAGGGTCACTGTGTAACTGTACAGAGTCACTGTTTATTCAGGGTGAGGGTCACTCATTGTGTAACTTTACAGGGTCACTGTTTATTCAGGGTGAGGGTGACTCATTTTGTAACTGTACAGGGTCACTGTTTATTCAGGGTGATTGTCACTGTGTAACTGTACAGAGTCACTGTTTATTCACGGTGAGGGTCACTCATTGTGTAAATTTACAGGGTCACTGTTTATTCAGGGTGAGGGTCACTCATTTTGTAACTGTACAGGGTCACTGTTTATTCAGAGTGAGGGTCACTGTGCCACTCTACAGAGTCACTGTTTCTTCAGGGTGAGGGTCACTGTGTAACTGTACAGAGTCAGTGTTTATTCAGGGTGAGGGGCACTCACTGTGCAACTGTACAGAGTCACTGTTTATTCAGGGTGAGGGTCACTCACTGTGTAAGTGTACAGAGTCACTGTTTATTCAGGGTGAGAGTCACTGTGTAACTGTACAGAGTCACTGTCTATTCAGGGTGAGGATCACTGTGTAACTGTACAGAGTCACTGTTTATCCAGGGTGAGGGTCACTGTGGAACTGTACAGAGTCACTGTTTATTCAGGGTGAGGGTAACTGTGTAACTGTACATAGTCACTGTTTATTCAGTGTGAGGGTCACTGTGTAACTTTTGAGAGTCACTGATTTATACAGTGTGAGGTTCATTATCTCACTGTACAGAGTTACTGTTTATTCAGGGTGAGGGTCAGTGTGTAACTGTACAGAGTCACTGTGTATTAAGTGTGAGAGTCAATGTGTAACTGTACAGAGTCACTGTTTTATTGACGGTGTGGGTCACTGAGTAACTGTACAGAGTCACGGTTTATTCAGGGTGAGGATCACTATGTAACTGTACAGAGTCACTGTTTATTCAGGGTGAGGGTCACTCACTGTGTAACTGTACAGAGTCACTGTTTATCCAGGGTGAGGGTCACTGTGTCACTGTACAGAGTCACTGTTTATTCGGGGTGAGTGTCACTGTATAACTGTACAGAGTCACTATTTTATTGAGGGTGAGGGTCACTGTGTAACTGTACACAGCCACTGTTTATTCAGGGTGAGGGTCACTGTGTAACTGTACAGAGTCACTGTTTATTCAGGGTGAGGGTCACTCACTGTGTAACTGTACAGAGTCACTGTTTATTCAGGGTGACGGTCACTGTGTAACTGCACAGAGTCACTGTTTATTCAGGGTGACGGTCACTGTGTAACTGTACAGAGTCACTGTTTACTCAGGGTGAGGGTCACTCACTGTATAACTGTACAGAGTCACTGTTTATTCAGGGTGAGGGTCACTGTATAACTGTACAGAGTCACTGTGTATTCTGGGTGAGGGTCACTGTGGAACTGTACAGAGTCACTGTTTATTTAGAGTGAGGGTCACTGTGTAATTGTACAGAGTCACTGTTTATGCAGGGCGATTTTCACTCTTTGTGTCACTGTACAGAGTCACTGTTCATTCAGGGTGAGGGTCAGTGTGTATCTGTACAGAGTCACTGTTTATTAAGTGTGAGAGTCAATGTGTAACTGTACAGAGTCACTGTTTTATTGACGGTGAGGGTCACTGTGTAACTGTACAGAATAACTGTTTCTTCAGGGTGAGGGTCACTGTGTAACTGTACAGAGTCACTGTTTATTCAAGGTGAGGGTTACTGTGTCACTGTACAGAGTCACTGTTTATTCAGGGTGAGGATCACTGTGTAACTGTACAGAGTCACTGTTTATTCAGGGTGAGGGTCACTCACTGTGTAACTGTACAGAGTCACTGTTTTATTGATGGTGAGGGTCACTGTGTAACTGTACAGAATAACTGTTTCTTCAGGGTGAGGGTCACTGTGTAACTGTACAGAGTCACTGTTTATTCAAGGTGAGGGTTACTGTGTCACTGTACAGAGTCACTGTTTATTCAGGGTGAGGATCACTGTGTAACTGTACAGAGTCACTGTTTATTCAGGGTGAGGGTGACTGTGTAACTGTACACAGTCACTGTTTATTCAGGGTGAGGGTCACTCACTGTGTAACTGTACAGAGTCACTGTTTTATTGAGGGTGAGGGTCACTGTATAACTGCACAGAGTCACTGTTTATTCAGGGTGAGGGTCACTGTGTAATTGTACACAGTCAGTGTTTATTCCGGGTGAGGGTCAGTCGCTGTGTAAATGTACAGGGTCACTGTTTATTCAGGGTGAGGATCACTCGCTGTGTAACTGTACAGACTCACTGCTAGCTCAGGGTGAGGGTCACTGTGTAACTGTACAGAGTCACTGTTTATTCCGGGTGAGGGTCAGAAGCTGTGTAAATGTACAGGGTCACTGTTTATTCAGGGTGAGGATCACTCACCGTGTAACTGTACAGAGTCACTATTTATTCAGGATGAGGGTCACTGTGTAACTGTACAGAGTCACTGTTTATTCAGGGTGTGGGTCACTCTGTCTTGTACAGAGTCACTGTTTTATTGAGGGTGAGAGTCACTGTGTAACTGTACAAAGTCACTGTTTATTCTGGGTGAGGGTCACTCATTGTGTAACTGTAGAGAGTCACTGTTTATTCAGGGTGACGGTCACTGTGTAACTGTACAGAGTCATTGTTTATTCAGTGTGAGGGTTACTGTGTCACTCTACAGAGTCACTGTTCATTCAGGGTGAGGGTCACTGTGTAACTGTGCAGGGTCATTGTTTATTCAGTGTGAGGGTTACTGTGTCACTCTACAGAGTCACTGTTCATTCAGGGTGAGGGTCACTGTGTAACTGTGCAGGGTCACTGTATAACTGTGCAGAGTTACTGTTTATTAAGGATGAGGGTCACTGTGTAACTGTACAGAGTCACTTTTTATTCAGGGTGAGGGTCACTGTGCAATTGTACAGAGTCATTGTTTATTCAGTGTGAGGGTTACTGTGTCACTCTACAGAGTCACTGTTCATTCAGGGTGAGGGTCACTGTTTAACTGGACAGGGTCACTGTTCATTCAGGGTGAGGTTCACTGTGTAACTGTACAGAGTCACTGTTTATTCTGGGTGAGGGTCACTCATTGTGTAACTGTACAGAGTCACTGTTCATTCAGGGTAAGGGTCACTCGCTGTAACTGTACAGAGTCACTGTTTATTCAGGGTGAGGGTTACTGTGTAACTGTACAAAGTCACTGTTTATTCAGGGTGAGGGTTACTGAGTCACTGTACAGAGTCACTGTTTATTCAGGGTGAGGGTCACTGTGTAACTGTACAGAGTCACTGCTTATTCAGGATGAGGGTCAGTGTGTAACTGTACAGAATCACTGTTTATTCAGGGTGTGGGTCACTGTATCTTGTACAGAGTCACTGTTTTATTGAGGGTGAGAGTCACTGTGTTACTGTACAGAGTCACTGTTTATTTAGGGTGAGGGTCACTGTAACTTTACAGTCACTGTTTATTCAGGGTGAGGGTCACAGTGTAATTCTACAGAGTCACTGTTTATTCAGGGTGAGGGTCACTCACTGTGTAACTGTACAGAGTCACTGTTTATTAAGGGTGAGGGTCACTGTGTAACTGTATAAAGTCACTGTTTATTCTCGGTGAGGGTCACTCATTGTGTAACTGTACAGAGTCGCTGTTTATTAAGGATGAGGGTCACTGTGTATCTGCACAGAGTCACTGTTTATTCAGAGTGAGGGTCACCGTGTAACTGTACAGAGTCACTGTTTATTCAGGGTGAGGGTCACTGTGTAACTGTACGGAGTCACTGTTTATTAAGGGTGAGGGTAACTCACTGTAACTATACAGAGTTACTGTTTATTCTGGGTGAGGGTCACTGTGTAACTGTACAGAGTCATTGTTTATTCAGGGTAAGGGTCACTGTGTAACTGCACAGAGTCACTGTGTATTCAGGGTGAGGGTCACTGTATAACTGTTGAGAATCATTGTTCATTCAGGGTGAGGGTCACTGGCTGTAATTGTACAGAGTCACTGTTTATTCAGGGTGAGGGTCACTGTGTAACTGTACAAAGTCACTGTTTATTCAGGGTGAGGGTTACTGTGTTACTGTACAGAGTCACTGTTTATTCAGGGTGAAGATCACTGTGTAACTGTACAGAGTCACTGCTTATTCAGGGTGAGGGTCACTGTGTAACTGTACATAGTCACTGTTTACTGAGGGTGAGGGTCACTTACTGTTTATTCAGGGTGAGGGTCACTGTCACTGTACGGAGTCACTGTTTATTCAGGGTGAGGGTCACTCACTGTGTAACTGTAGAGAGTCACTGTTTACTCAGGGTGAGGGTCACTGTAACTGTACAGAGTCACTGTTTATTCAGGGTGAGGGTCACTCACTGTGTAACTGTGCAGAGTCACTGCTTATTCAGGATGAGGGTCACTGTGTAACTGTACAGAGTCACTGTCTATTCAGGGTGAGGGTAACTGTGTAATTGTACAGAGTCACTGTTTATGCAGGGCGATTTTCACTCTTTGTGTAACTGTACAGAGTCACTGTTTATTCAGGGTGAGGGTCAGTGTGTAAGTGTACAGAGTCACTGTTTATTAAGTGTGCTAGTCAATGTGTAACTGTACAGAGTCACCGTTTTATTGACGGTGTGGGTCACTGTGTAACTGTACAGAGTAACTGTTTCTTCAGGGTGAGGGTCACTGTGTAACTGTACAGAGTCACTGTTTATTCAGGGTGAGGGTTACTGTGTCACTGTACAGAGTCACTGTTTATTCAGGGTGAGGATCACTGTTTAACTGTACAGAGTCACTGTTTATTGAGGGCGAGGGTCACTGTGTAACTGTACAAAGTCACTGTTTATTCAGGGTGAGGGTCACTCACTGTGTAACTGTACAGAGTCACTGTTTTATTGAGGGTGAGGGTCACTGTATAACTGTACAGAGTCACTGTTTATCCAGGGTGAGGGTCACTGTGTAACTGTACAGAGTCACTGTTTATTCAGGGTGAGGGTTACTCACTGTGTCACTGTACAGAGTCACTGTTTATTCTGAGTGAGGGTCACTCACTGTGTAACTGTACGGAGTCAGTGTTTATTCAGGGTGAGGCTCACTGTAACTGTACAGAGTCACTTTTCATTCAGGGTGTGGGTCACTGTATCTCTGTACAGAGTCACTGTTTATTCAGGGTGAGGGTCACTGTGTAACTGTACAGAGTCACTGTTTATTCAGGGTGTGGGTTACTGTGTAACTGTACCGAGTCACTGTTTATTCAGGGTGAGGGTCTCTCACTGTGTAACTGTGGAGAGTCACTGTTTATTCTGGGTGAGAGTCGCTCATTGTGTAACTGTACAGAGTCACTGTTTATTCAGGGTGATTCTCACTGTGTAACTGTACAGAGTCACTGTTTATTCAGGCTGAGGGTCACTCATTTTGTAACTGTACAGGGTCACTGTTTATTCAGAGTGAGGGTCACTGTGCCACTCTACAGAGTCACTGTTTATTCAGGGTGAGGGTCACTGTGTAACTGTACAGAGTCACTGTTTATTCAGGGTGAGGATAACTGTGTAACTGTACAGAGTCACTGTTTATTCAGTATGAGTGTCACTTTGTAACTGTACAGAGTCACTGTTTATACAGGGTAAGGTTCATTATGTCACTGTGCAGAGTCACTGTTATTCAGTGTGAGGGTCACTCACTGTGTAACTGCACAGAGTCACTGTTTATTCAGGGTGAGGGTCACTGTATAACTGTACAGAATCACTGTTTATTCAGGGTGAGGGTCACTGTGTCTCTGTACAGAGTCACTGTTTATTCAGGGTAAGGGTCACTGTGTAACTGTACAGAGTCACTGTTTATTCCGGGTGAGGGTCACACGCTGTGTTAATGTACAGGGTCACTGTTTATTGAGGGTGAGGATCACTCACTGTGTAACTGTACAGAGTCACTGTTTTTGCAGGGCGATTTTCTCTCTTTGTGTAACTGTACAGAGTCACTGTTTATTCAGGGTGAGGGTCAGTGTGTAACTGTACAGAGTCACTGTTTATTAAGTGTGAGAGTCAATGTGTAACTATACAGAGTACTGTTTTATTGACGGTGAAGGGCACTGTGTAACTGTACAGAGTAACTGTTTCTTCAGGGTGAGGGTCACTGTGTAACTGTACAGAGTCACTGTTTATTCAGGGTGAGGGTTACTGTGTCACTGTACAGAGTCACTGTTTATTCAGGGTGAGGATCACTGTGTAACTGTACAGAGTCACTGTTTTATTGAGGGTGAGGGTCACTGTATAACTGCAGAGAGTCACTGTTTATTCAGGGTGAGGGTCACTGTGTATTTGTACACAATCAGTGTTTATTCCGGGTGAGGGTCACTCGCTGTGTAAATGTACAGGGTCACTGTTTATTCAGGGTGAGGATCACTCGCTGTGTAACTGTACAGACTCACTGCTAGCTCAGGGTGAGGGTCACTGTGTAACTGTACAGAGTCACTGTTTATTCCGGGTGAGGGTCACACGCTGTGTAAATGTACAGGGTCACTGTTTATTCAGGGTGAGGATCACTCACTGTGTAACTGTACAGAGTCACTGTTTACTCAGGGTGAGGGTCACTGTGTAACTGTACAGAGTCACTGTTTATTCAGGGTGAGGGTCAGTGTGTAACTGTACAGAGTCACTGTTTATTAAGTGTGAGAGTCAATGTGTAACTATACAGAGTACTGTTTTATTGACGGTGAAGGGCACTGTGTAACTGTACAGAGTAACTGTTTCTTCAGGGTGAGGGTCACTGTGTAACTGTACAGAGTCACTGTTTATTCAGGGTGAGGGTTACTGTGTCACTGTACAGAGTCACTGTTTATTCAGGGTGAGGATCACTGTGTAACTGTACAGAGTCACTGTTTTATTGAGGGTGAGGGTCACTGTATAACTGCAGAGAGTCACTGTTTATTCAGGGTGAGGGTCACTGTGTAATTGTACACAGTCAGTGTTTATTCCGGGTGAGGGTCACTCGCTGTGTAAATGTACAGGGTCACTGTTTATTCAGGGTGAGGATCACTCACTGTGTAACTGTACAGACTCACTGCTAGCTCAGGGTGAGGGTCACTGTGTAACTGTACAGAGTCACTGTTTATTCCGGGTGAGGGTCACACGCTGTGTAAATGTACAGGGTCACTGTTTATTCAGGGTGAGGATCACTCACTGTGTAACTGTACAGAGTCACTGTTTACTCAGGGTGAGGGTCACTGTGTAACTGTACAGAGTCACTGTTTATTCAGGGTGAGGGTCAGTGTGTAACTGTACAGAGTCACTGTTTATTAAGTGTGAGAGTCAATGTGTAACTATACAGAGTACTGTTTTATTGACGGTGAAGGGCACTGTGTAACTGTACAGAGTAACTGTTTCTTCAGGGTGAGGGTCACTGTGTAACTGTACAGAGTCACTGTTTATTCAGGGTGAGGGTTACTGTGTCACTGTACAGAGTCACTGTTTATTCAGGGTGAGGATCACTGTGTAACTGTACAGAGTCACTGTTTTATTGAGGGTGAGGGTCACTGTATAACTGCAGAGAGTCACTGTTTATTCAGGGTGAGGGTCACTGTGTAATTGTACACAGTCAGTGTTTATTCCGGGTGAGGGGTCACTCGCTGTGTAAATGTACAGGGTCACTGTTTATTCAGGGTGAGGATCACTCACTGTGTAACTGTACAGACTCACTGCTAGCTCAGGGTGAGGGTCACTGTGTAACTGTACAGAGTCACTGTTTATTCCGGGTGAGGGTCACACGCTGTGTAAATGTACAGGGTCACTGTTTATTCAGGGTGAGGATCACTCACTGTGTAACTGTACAGAGTCACTGTTTACTCAGGGTGAGGGTCACTGTGTAACTGTACAGAGTCACTGTTTATTCAGGGTGAGGGTCACTCACTGTGTAACTGTACAGAGTCACTGTTTATTAAGGGTGAGGGTGACTGTGTAACTGTACAGAGTCACTGTTTATTAAGGGTGAGGGTCACTGTGTAACTGTACAGAGTCACTGTTTATTCAGGGTGAGGGTTACTCACTGTGTAACTGTACAGAGTCACTGTTTATTCAGGGTGAGGGTTACTGTGTCACTGTACAGAGTCACTGTTTATTCAGGGTGAGGATCACTGTGTCTCTGTACAGAGTCACTGTTTATTCAGGGTGAGGGCCACTGTTTAATTGTACAGATTCACTGTTAATTCAAGGTGACTCACTGTGTAACCGTACAGAGTTACTGTTTATTCAGGGTAAGTGTCACTCACTGTGTAACTGTACAGGATCATTGTTTATTCAGGGTGAGGGTCACTGTGTAACTGTAGAGACTCACTGTTTATTCAGGGTGAGGGTGACTCTGCATAAATGTACAGAGTCACTGTTTATTCAGCGTTAGGGTCATTCACTGTGTAACTGTACAGAGTCATTGTTTATTCAGGGTGAGGGTCACTCACTGTGTAACTATACAGAGTCACTGTCTGTTCTGGGTGAGGGTCACTCACTGTTTAAATGTACAGAATCACTGTTCATTCAGGGTGTGGGTCACTGTATCTCTGCACAGAGTCACTGTTTATTCAGGGTGAGGGTCACTGTGTAACTGTACAGAGTCACTTTTTATTCAGGGTGAGGGTTACTGTGTAACTGTACCGAGTCACTGTTTATTCAGGGTGAGGGCTACTCACTGTGTAACTGTAAGGAGTCAGTGATTATTCAGTGTGAGCGTCACTCACTGTGTAACTGTACAGAGTCACTGATTACTCAGGTTGAGGGTCACTGTGAAACTGCACAGAGTCAGTGTTTATTCAGGGTGAGGGTCACTCACTGTATAACTGTACAGAGTCACTGTTTATTCAGGGTGAGGGTCACTGTGTAACTGTACAGAGTCACTGTTTATTCAGGGTGAGGGTCACTGTCACTGTACAGAGTCACTGTTTATTCAGGGTGAGGGTCACTCACTGTGCAACTGTACAAAGTCACTGTTTATTCAGGGTGAGGGTCACTCACTGTGTAACTTTGGAGAGTCACTGTTTATTCTGGGTGAGGGTCGCTCATTGTGTAACTGTACAGAGTCACTGTTTATTCAGGGTGATTGTCACTGTGTAACTGTACAGAGTCACTGTTTATTCAGGGTGAGGATCACTCACTGTGTAAGTGTTCAGAGTCACTGTTTACTCAGAGTAAGGGTCACTCACTGTGTAACTATACAGAGTCACTGTTTATTCATGGTAACGGTCACGATGTTGCTGTACAGAGTCACTGTTTATACAGGTTGAGGGTCACAGTGTCTCTGTACAGAGTCACTGTTTATTCAGGGTGAGGGTCACTGTGTCACTGTAGAGAATCACTGATTATTAAGGGTGAGGGTCACTGTGTAACTGTACAGGGTCAATGTTTATTCAGGGTGATGGTCGTGGTGTAGCTGTACAGAGTCACTGTTTATGCAGGGTGAGGGTTACTCACTGTGTAATTGTACGCAGTCACTGTTTATTCAGGGTGAGGGTCACTGTGTAACTGTACAGAGTCACTGTTTATTCATAGTAACGGTCTCGGTGTAGCTGTACAGACTCACTGTTTATACAGGGTGAGGATCACTCACTGTGTAACTGTACAGAGTCACTGTTTATTCAGGGTTAGGGTCACTGTGTAACTGTACAGAGTCTCTGTTTATTCATGGTGAAGGTCACTCACTGTGTAACTGTATAGAGTCACTGTTTATTCTGGGTGAGAGTCACTCACTGTGGAAGTGTGCAGAATCACTGTTTATTCAGGGTTAGGGTCACTGTGTAACTGTACAGGGTCACTGTTTATTCAGGGTTAGGGTCACTGTGTAACTGTCCAGAGTCACTGTTTATTCAGCATGAGGGTCACTCACTGTGTAACTGTACAGAGTCACTGTTTATTCAGGGTGAGGGTCACTCTGTAACTGTACAGAGTCACTGTTTATTCAGCATGAGGGTTACTCACTGTGTAACTGTACAGTGTCACTGTTTATTCAGGGTGTGGGTCATTCACTGTGTAACTGTACAGAGTCAGTGTTTATTCAGGGTGAGGGGCACTCACTGTGTCACTGTATAGAGTCACTGTTTATTCTGAGTGAGGGTCACTCACTGTGTAACTGTACAGAGTCAGTGTTTATTCAGGGTGAGGCTCACTGTGTAACTGTACAGATTCACTGTTTATTCAGGGTGAGGGTCACTGTGTAACTGTACAGATTCACTGTTTATTCAGGGTGAGGGTCACTCACTGTGCAACTGTTCAGAGTCAGTGTTTATTCAGGGTGAGGGTCACTCACTGTGTAACTGTACAGAGTCACTGTTTATTCATGGTAACAGTCACAGTGTAGCTGTACAGAGTCACTTTTATACAGGGTGAGGGTCACTCACTGTGTAACTGTACAGAGTCACTGTTTATTCAGGGTTAGGGTTACTGTGTAACTGTACAGAGTCTCTGTTTATTCATGGTGAAGGTCACTCACTGTGTAACTGTATAGAGTCACTGTTTATTCAGGGTGATAGTCACTCACTGTGTAAGTGTACAGAATCATTGTTTATTCAGGGTTAGGGTAACTGTATAACTTACAGGGTCACTGTTTATTCAGGGGGAGGGTCACTGTGTTACTGTACACAGTCACTGCTTATTCAGGGTGAGGGTCACTCACTGTGTAACTGTACAGAGTCACTGTTTATTCAGGGTGAGGGTCACTGTGTTACTGTACATTGTCACTGTTTATTCAGGGTGAGGGTGAGTCTCTGTGTAACTGTACAGGGTCACTGTTTATTCAGGGTGAGGGTCACTCACTGTGTAAGTGTCCAGAGTCACTGTTTATTCAGGGTGAGGGTCACTGTGTAAATGTACAGAGTCACTGTCTATTCAGGGTGAGGTTCACTGTATAACTGTACAGAGTCACTGTTTATTCTGGGTGAGGGTCACTGTGGAACTGTACAGAGTCACTGTTTCTTTAGAGTGAGGGTCACTGTGTAATTGTACAGAGTCACTGTTTATGCAGGGCGATGTTCACTCTTTGTGTAACTGTACAGAGTCACTGTTTATTCAGGGTGAGGGTCAGTGTGTAACTGTACAGAGTCACTGTTTATTAAGTGTGAGAGTCAATGTGTAACTGTACAGAGTCACTGTTTTATTGACGGTGAGGGTCACTGTGTAACTGTACAGAGTAACAGTTTCTTCAGGGTGAGTGTCACTGCGTAACTGTACAGAGTCACTGTTTATTTAGGGTAAGGGTTACTGTGTCACTGTACAGAGTCACTGTTTATTCAGGGTGACGATCACTGTGTTACTGTACAGAGTCACTGTTTATTCATGGTAAGGGTCACTGTGTAACTGTACAAAATCACTGTTTATTCAGGGTGAGGGTCACTGTGTAACTGTGCAGAGTCACTGTTTATACAGGGTGAGGATCACTCACTGTGTAACTGTACAGAGTCACTGTTCATTCAGGGTTAGGGTCACTGTGTAACTGTACAGGGTCACTGTTTATTCAGGGTGAGGATCACTCACTGTGTAACTGTACAGAGTCACTATTTACTCAGGTTGAGGGTCACTGTGTAACTGTACAGAGTCACTGTTTATTCAGGGTGAGGGTTACTCACTGTGTAATTGTACAGAGTCACTGTTTATTCAGGGTGAGGGTCACTCATTGTGCAACTTTACAGGGTCACTGTTTATTCAGGGTGAGGGTCACTCATTGTGTAACTGTACAGACTCAATGTTTATTCAGGGTGAGGGTCACTGTGTAACTGTACAGAGTCACTGTTTATTCAGGGTGAGGGTTCACTGTGTAACTCTACAGAGTCACTGTCTATTCAGGGTGAGGGTCTGTGTAACTCTACAGAGTCACCGTTTATTCAGGGTGAGGGTCACTGTGTAACTGTACAGAGTCCCTGTTTATTCAGGTGAGGGTCACAGTGTAACTGTACAGAGTCACAGTTTCTTCAGGGTGACTGTGTAACTATACAGAGTAACTGTTTATTCAGGGTGAGGGTCTCTATGTCACTGTACAGAGTCACTGTTTGTTCAGGGTGAGGGGCACTCACTGTATAACTGTGCAGAGTCACTGTTTATTCAGGGTGAGGGAAACTGTGTAACTGTACAGAGTCACTGTTTATTCAGGGTGAGGGTCACTCACTGTGTAAGTGTACAGAGTCAGTGTTTATTCAGGGTGAGAGTCACTGTGTAACTGTGCAGAGTCACTGTCTATTCAGGGTGAGGATCACTGTGTAACTGTACAGAGTTACTGTTTATCGAGGGTGAGGGTCACTGTGTAACTGTACAGAGTCACTGTTTATTCAGTGTGAGGGTCACTGTGTAACTGTAGAGAGTCAATGATTTATACAGGGTGAGGTTCATTATGTCACTGTACAGAGTCACTGTTTATTCAGGGTGAAGGTCACTCACTGTGTAACTGTACAGAGTCACTGTTTACTCAGGAGTGAGGGTCACTATGTCACTGTACAGACTCACTGTTTATTCAGGGTGAGAGTCACTGTGTCACTGTACAGAGTCACTGTTTATTCAGGGTGAGGGTGACTGTGCCACTGTACAGATTCACTGTTTGTTCAGGGTGAGGGTCACTCATTGTGTAACTTTACAGGGTCACTGTTTATTCAGGGTGAGGGTCACTCATTGTGTAACTGTACAGAGTCAATGTTTATTCAGGGTGAGGGTCACTGTGTAACTGTACAGAGTCACTGTTTATTCATGGTGAGGGTCACTGTGTAACTGTACAGAGTCACTGTCTATTCAGGGTGAGGGTCTGTGTAACTCTACAGAGTCGCTGTTTATTCAGGGTGAGGGTCACTGTGTAACTGTACAGAGTCCCTGTTTATTCAGGGTGAGGGTCACAGTGTAACTGTACGGAGTCACAGTTTCTTCAGGGTGACTGTGTAACTATACAGAGTAACTGTTTATTCAGGGTGAGGGTCTCTATGTCACTGTACAGAGTCACTGTTTATTCAGGGTGAAGGTCACTCACTGTGTAACTGTGCAGAGTCACTGTTTATTCAGGGTGAGGGAAACTGTGTAACTGTAGAGAGTCACTGATTTATACAGGGTGAGGTTCATTATGACACTGTACAGAGTCACTGTTTATTCAGGGTGAAGGTCACTCACTGTGTAACTGTACAGAGTCACTGTTTATTCAGGGTGAGGGTCACTATGTCACTGTACAGACTCACTGTTTATTCAGGGTGAGAGTCACTGTGTCACTGTACAGAGTCACTGTTTATTCAGGGTGAGGGTGACTGTGCCACTGTACAGAGTCACTGGTTATTCAGGGTGAGGGTCACTCACTATGTAACTTTACAGAATGACTGTTTATTCAGGGTGAGGGTCACTCACTGTGTAACTGTACAGAGTCACTGTTTATTCAGGATGAGGGTTACTCACTGTGTCACTGTACAGAGTCATTGTTTATTCTGAGTGTGGGTCACTCACTGTGTAACTGTACAGAGTCAGTGTTTATTCAAGATGAGGCTCACTGTGTAACTGTACAGATTCACTGTTTATTCAGGGTGAGGGTCACTCACTGTGTTACTGTACAGAGTCACTGTTTATTCATGGTAACGGTCACAGTGTAGCTGTGCAGAGTCACTGTTTATACAGGGTGAGGGTCACTCACTGTGTAACTGTACAGAGTCACTGTTTATTCAGGGTTAGGGTTACTGTGTAACTGTACAGAGTCACTGTTTATTCATGGTGAAGGTCACTCACTGTGTAACTGTATAGAGTCACTGTTTATTCAGGGTGATAGTCACTCACTGTGTTAGTGTTCAGAATCACTGTTTTTTCAGGGTTAGGGTCACTGTATAACTTACAAGGTCACTGTTTATTCAGGGTGAGGGTCACTGTGTTACTGTACAGAGTCACTGCTTATTCAGGGTGAGGGTCACTCACTGTGTAAATGTACAGAGTCACTGTTTATTCAGGGTGAGGGTCACTGTGTAACTGTACAGAGTCACTGTTTATTAAGTGTGAGAGTCAGTGTGTAACTGTGCAGAGTTACTGTTTTATTGACGGTGAGGGTCACTGTGTAACTGTACAGAGTAACTGTTTCTTCAGGGTGAGTGTCACTGTGTAACTGTACAGAGTCACTGTTTATTCAGGGTGAGGATCACTGTGTAACTGTACAGAGTCACTGTTTATTCAGGGTAAGGGTCACTCTGTAACTGTACAAAGTCACTGTTTATTCAGGGTGAGGGTCACTGTGTAACTGTACAGAGTCACTGTTTATTCCGGGTGAGGGTCACTCACTGTGTAAATGTACAGGGTTACTGTTTATTCAGGGTGGGGATCACTCACTGTGTAACTGTACAGAGTCACTATTTACTCAGGGTGAGGGTCACTGTGTAACTGTACAGAGTCACTGTTTATTCAGGGTGAGGGTCACTCACTGTGTAACTTTACAGGGTCACTGTTTATTCAGGGTGAGGGTCACTCATTGTGTAACTGTACAGAGTCAATGTTTATTCAGGGTGAGGGTCACTGTGTACATGTACAGAGTCACTGTCTATTCAGGGTGAGGGTCTGTGTAACTCTACAGAGTCGCTGTTTATTCAGGGTGAGGGTCACTGTGTAACTGTACAGAGTCCCTGTTTATTCAGGGTGAGGGTCACTGTGTAACTGTACAGAATCACAGTTTCTTCAGGGTGACTGTGTAACTATACAGAGTAACTGTTTATTCAGGGTGAGGGTCTCTATGTCACTGTACAGAGTCACTGTTTATTCAGGGTGAGGGTCACTCACTGTGTAACTGTGCAGAGTCACTGTTTATTCAGGGTGAGGGAAACTGTGTAACTCTGCAGAGTCACTGTTTATTCAGGGTGAGGCTCACTCACTGTTTAAATGTACAGAATCACTGTTCATTCAGGGTGTGGGTCACTCATTGTGTAACTTTACAGGGTCACTGTTTATTCAGGGTGAGGGTCACTCATTGTGTAACTGTACAGAGTCAATGTTTATTCAGGGTGAGGGTCACTGTGTAACTGTGCAGAGTCACTGTTTATTCAGGGTGAGGGTCACTGTGTAACTGTACAGAGTCACTGTTTATTCAGGGTAAGGGTCACTCTGTAACTGTACAAAGTCACTGTTTATTCAGGGTGAGGGTCACTGTGTAACTGTACAGAGTCACTGTTTATTCCGGGTGAGGGTCACTCACTGTGTAAATGTACAGGGTTACTGTTTATTCAGGGTGGGGATCACTCACTGTGTAACTGTACAGAGTCACTATTTACTCAGGGTGAGGGTCACTGTGTAACTGTACAGAGTCACTGTTTATTCAGGGTGAGGGTCACTCACTGTGTAACTTTACAGGGTCACTGTTTATTCAGGGTGAGGGTCACTCATTGTGTAACTGTACAGAGTCAATGTTTATTCAGGGTGAGGGTCACTGTGTACATGTACAGAGTCACTGTCTATTCAGGGTGAGGGTCTGTGTAACTCTACAGAGTCGCTGTTTATTCAGGGTGAGGGTCACTGTGTAACTGTACAGAGTCCCTGTTTATTCAGGGTGAGGGTCACTGTGTAACTGTACAGAATCACAGTTTCTTCAGGGTGACTGTGTAACTATACAGAGTAACTGTTTATTCAGGGTGAGGGTCTCTATGTCACTGTACAGAGTCACTGTTTATTCAGGGTGAGGGTCACTCACTGTGTAACTGTGCAGAGTCACTGTTTATTCAGGGTGAGGGAAACTGTGTAACTCTGCAGAGTCACTGTTTATTCAGGGTGAGGCTCACTCACTGTTTAAATGTACAGAATCACTGTTCATTCAGGGTGTGGGTCACTCATTGTGTAACTTTACAGGGTCACTTTTTATTCAGGGTGAGGGTCACTCATTGTGTAACTGTACAGAGTCAATGTTTATTCAGGGTGAGGGTCACTGTGTAACTGTGCAGAGTCACTGTTTATTCAGGGTGAGGGTCACTGTGTAAATGTACAGAGTCACTGTCTATTCAGGGTGAGGGTCTGTGTAACTCTACAGAGTCGCTGTTTATTCAGGGTGAGGGTCACTGTGTAACTGTACAGAGTCCCTGTTTATTCAGGGTGAGGGTCACAGTGTAACTGTACAGAGTCACAGTTTCTTCAGGGTGACTGTGTAACTATACAGAGGAACTGTTTATTCAGGGTGAGGGTCTCTATGTCACTGTACAGAGTCACTGTTTATTCAGGGTGAAGGTCACTCACTGTGTAACTGTACAGAGTCAGTGTTTATTCAGCGTGAGGGGCACTCACTGTGTAACTGTACAGAGTCACTGTTTATTCAGGGTGAGGGTCACTCACTGTGTAAGTGTACAGAGTCACTGTTTATTCAGGGTGAGAGTCACTGTGTAACTGTGCAGAGTCACTGTCTATTCAGGGTGAGGATCACTGTGTAACTGTACAGAGTTACTGTTTATCGAGGGTGAGGGTCACTGTGTAACTGTACAGAGTCACTGTTTATTCAGTGTGAGGGTCACTGTGTAAATGTAGAGAGTCACTGATTTATACAGGGTGAGGTTCATTATGACACTGTACAGAGTCACTGTTTATTCAGGGTGAAGGTCACTCACTGTGTAACTGTACAGAGTCACTGTTTATTCAGGGTGAGGGTCACTATGTCACTGTACAGACTCACTGTTTATTCAGGGTGAGAGTCATTGTGTCACTGTACAGAGTCACTGTTTATTCAGGGTGAGGGTGACTGTGCCACTGTACAAAGTCACTGTTTATTCAGGGTGAGGGTCACTCACTGTGTAACTGTACAGAGTCACTGTTTATTCAGGGTTAGGGTCACTGTGTAACTGTACAGAGTCACTGTTTATTCAGGGTTAGGGTCACTGTGTAACTGTACAGAGTCACTGTTTATTCATGGTGAAGGTCACTCACTGTGTAACTGTATAGAGTCACTGTTTATTCTGGGTGAGAGTCACTCACTGTGGAAGTGTACAGAATCACTGTTTATTCAGGGTTAGGGTCACTGTGTAACTGTACAGGGTCACTGTTTATTGAGGGTGAGGGTCACCGTGTAACTGTCCAGAGTCACTGTTTATTCAGCATGAGGGTTACTCACTGTGTAACTGTACAGAGTCACTGTTTATTCAGGGTGAGGGTCACTGTGTAACTGTACAGAGTCACTGTTTATTCAGCATGAGGGTTACTCACTGTGTAACTGTACAGTGTCACTGTTTATTCAGGGTGTGGGTCATTCACTGTGTAACTGTACAGAGTCAGTGTTTATTCAGGGTGAGGGGCACTCACTGTGTAACTGTACAGAGTCACTGTTTATTCAGGGTGAGGGTCACTCACTGTGTAATTGTACAGAGTCACTGTTTATTCAGGGTGAGAGTCACTGTGTAACTGTACAGAGTCACTGTCTATTCAGGGTGAGGATCACTGTGTAACTGTACAGAGTCACTGTCTATTCAGGGTGAGGATCACTGTGTAACTGTACAGAGTCACTGTTTATTCAGGGTGAGGGTAAATGTGTAACTGTACATAGTCACTGTTTCTTCAGTGTGAGGGTCACTGTGTAACTGTAGAGAGTCACTGATTTATACAGGGTGAGGTTCATTATGTCACTGTACAGAGTCACTGTTTATTCAGGGTGAAGGTCACTCACTGTGTAACTGTACAGAGTCACTGTTTATTCAGGGTGAGGGTCACTATGTCACTGTACAGACTCACTGTTTATTCAGGGTGAGAGTCACTGTGTACCTGTACAGAGTCACTGTTTATTCAGGGTGAGGGTCACTCGCTGTAACTGTACAGAGTCACTGTTTATTCAGGGTGAGGGTCACTCACTGTAAATGTACAGACTCACTGTTTATTCAGGGTGAGGGTCACTGTGTAACTGTACAGAGTCACTGTTTATTCAGGGTGAGGGTCACTCACTGTGTAACTGTACAGAGTCACTGTTTTATTGAGGGTGAGGGTCACTGTATAACTGCACAGAGTCACTGTTTATTCAGGGTGAGGGTCACTGTGTAACTGTACACGGTCATTGTTTATTAAGTGTAAGAGTCAATGTTTAACTGTACAGAGTCACTGTTTTATTGACGGTGAGGGTCACTGTGTAACTGTACAGAGTAACTGTTTCTTCAGGGTGAGCGTCACTGTGTAACTGTACAGAGTCGCTGTGTATTCAGGGTGAGGGTCACTGTATAACTGTACAGAATCACTGTTTATTCAGGGTGAGGGTCACAGTGTCTAGGTACACAGTCACTGTTCATTCAGGGTGAGGGTCACTCGCTGTAACTGTACAGAGTCACTGTTTATTCAGGGTGAAGATCACTGTAGCTGTACAAAGTCACTGCTTATTCAGGGTGAGGGTCACTGTGTAACTGTACATAGTCACTGTTTACTGAGGGTGAGGGTCACTCACTGTAACTGTGCAGAGTCACTGTTTATTCAGGGTGAGGGTCACTGTCACTGTACAGAGTCACTGTTTATTCAGGGTGAGGGTCACTCACTGTGTAACTGTACAGAGTCACTGTTTACTCAGGGTGAGGGTCACTGTAACTGTACAGAGTCACTGTTTATTAAGGGTGAGGGTCACTGTCTAACAGTATAGAGTCACTGTTTATTCTGGATGAGGGTCACTCATTGTGTAACTGTACAGAGTCATTGTTTATTCAGGGTAAGGGTCACTGTGTAACTGTACAGAGTCACTGTTTATTCAGGGTGAGGGTCACTCACTGTGTAACTGTACAGAGTCACTGTTTATGCAGGGTGACGGTCACTGTGTAACTGTACAGAGTCACTGTTTACTCAGAGTGAGGGTCACTCACTGTGGAACTGTACAGAGTCATTGTTTATTTAGAGTGAGGGTCACTGTGTAATTGTACAGAGTCACTGTTTATGCAGGGCGATTTTCACTCTTTGTGTAACTGTACAGAGTCACTGTTTATTCAGGGTGAGGGTCAATGTGTAACTGTACAGAGTCACTGTTTTATTGACGGTGAGGGTCACTGTGTAACTGTACAGAGTAACTGTTTCTTCAGGATGAGGGTCACTGTGTAACTGTACAGAGTCACTGTTTTATTGACGGTGAGGGTCACTGTGTAACTGTACAGAGTAACTGTTTCTTCCGGATGAGGGTCACTGTGTAACTGTACAGAGTCACTGTTTATTCAGGGTGAGGGTCACTCACTGTGTAACTGTACAGAGTCACTGTTTTATTGAGGGTGAGGGTCACTGTATAACTGCACAGAGTCACTCTTTATTCAGGGTGAGGATCACTGTGTAACTGTACACAGTGTTTATTCCGGGTGAGGGTCACTCGCTGTGTTAATGTACAGGGTCACTGTTTATTCAGGGTGAGGATCACTCACTGTGTAACTGTACAGACTCACTGCTAGCTCAGGGTGAGGGTCACTGTGTAACTGTACAGAGTCACTGTTTATTCCGGGTCAGGGTCACACGCTGTGTAAATGTACAGGGTCACTGTTTATTCAGGGTGAGGATCACTCACTGTGTAACTGTACAGAGTCACTATTTAGTCAGGGTGAGGGTTACTGTGTAACTGTACACAGTCACTGTTTATTCAGGGTGAGGGTTACTGTGTAACTGTACCGAGTCACTGTTTATTCAGGGTGAGGGCTACTCACTGTGTAATTGTAAGGAGTCACTGATTATTCAGTGTGAGCGTCACTCACTGTGTAACTGTACAGAGTCACTGATTACTCAGGTTGAGGGTCACTGTGAAACTGCACAGAGTCAGTGTTTATTCAGGGTGAGGGTCACTCACTGTATAACTGTACAGAGTCACTGTTTATTCAGGGTGAGGGTCACTGTGTAACTGTACAGAGTCACTGTTTATTCAGGGTGAGGGTCACTGTCACTGTACAGAGTCACTGTTTATTCAGGGTGAGGGTCACTCACTGTGCAACTGTACAGAGTCACTGTTTGTTCAGGGTGAGGGTCACTGTGTAACTGTACAGAGTTACTGTTTATGAAGCGTGAGCGTCACTGTGTAACTGTACAGAGTCACTGTTTATTCAGGATGAGGGTCACTCATTGTGTAACTTTACAGGGTCACTGTTTATTCATGGTGAGGTTCACTCATTGTGTAACTGTACAGAGTCAATGTTTATTCAGGGTGAGAGTCACTGTGTAACTGTACAGAATCACAGTTTCTTCAGGGTGACTGTGTAACTATACAGAGTAACTGTTTATTCAGGGTGAGGGTCTCTATGTCACTGTACAGAGTCACTGTGTATTCAGGGTGAGGGTCACTCACTGTGTAACTGTGCAGAGTCACTGTTTATTCAGGGTGAGGGAAACTGTGTAACTCTGCAGAGTCACTGTTTATTCAGGGTGAGGCTCACTCACTGTTTAAATGTACAGAATCACTGTTCATTCAGGGTGTGGGTCACTGTATCTCTGTACAGAGTCACTGTTTATTCAGGGTGAGGGTCACTGTGTAACTGTACAGAGTCACTGTTTATTCAGGGTGAGGGTTACTGTGTAACTGTACCGAGTCACTGTTTATTCAGGGTGACGGCTACTCACTGTGTAACTGTACAGAGTCACTGATTATTCAGTGTGAGGGTCACTCACTGTGTAACTGTACAGAGTCACTGATTACTCAGGTTGAGGGTCACTGTGAAACTGCACAGAGTCAGAGTTTATTCAGTGTGAGGGTCACTATGTCACTGTACAGACTGACTGTTTATTCAGGGTGAGGGTCACTCTCTGTATAACTGTACAGAGTCACTGTTTATTCAGGGTGAGGGTCACTGTGTAACTGTACAGAGTCACTGTTCATTCAGGGTGAGGGTCACTGTCACTGTACAGAGTCACTTTTTATTCAGGGTGTGGGTCACTCACTGTGCAACTGTACAGAGTCACTGTTTATTCAGGGTGAGGGTCGCTCATTGTGTAACTGTACAGAGTTACTGTTTATTCAGGGTGATTGTCACTGTGTAACTGTACAGAGTCACTGTATATTCAGGGTGAGGGTCACTCATTGTGTAACTTTACAGGGTCACTGTTTATTCAGGGTGAGGGTCACTCATTTTGTAACTGTACAGAGTCACTGTTTATTCAGAGTGAGGGTCACTGTGCCACTCTACAGAGTCACTGTTTAGTCAGGGTGAGGGCTACTCACTGTGTAACTGTAAGGAGTCACTGATTATTCAGTGTGAGCGTCACTCACTGTGTAACTGTACAGAGTCACTGATTACTCAGGTTGAGGGTCACTGTGAAACTGCACAGAGTCAGTGTTTATTCAGGGTGAGGGTCACTATGTCACTGTACAGACTCACTGTTTATTCAGGGTGAGGGTCACTCACTGTATAACTGTACAGAGTCACTGTTTATTCAGGGTGACGGTCACTGTGTAACTGTACAGAGTCACTGTTTATTCAGGGTGATTGTCAGTGTGTAACTGTACAGAGTCACTGTTTATTCAGGGTGAGGGTCACTCATTGTGTAACTTTACAGGGTCACTGTTTATTCAGGGTGAGGGTGACTCATTTTGTAACTGTACAGGGTCACTGTTTATTCAGGGTGATTGTCACTGTGTAACTGTACAGAGTCACTTTTTATTCAGGGTGAGGGTCACTCATTGTGTGACTTTACAGGGTCACTGTTTATTCAGGGTGAGGGTCACTCATTTTGTAACTGTACAGGGTCACTGTTTATTCAGAGTGAGGGTCACTGTGCCACTCTACAGAGTCACTGTTTATTCAGGGTGAGGGTCACTGTGTAACTGTACAGAGTCACTGTTTATTCAGGGTGAGGGTCACTCATTGTGTAACTTTACAGGGTCACTGTTTATTCAGGGTGAGGGTGACTCATTTTGTAACTGTACAGGGTCACTGTTTATTCAGGGTGATTGTCACTGTGTAACTGTACAGAGTCACTGTTTATTCAGGGTGAGGGTCACTCATTGTGTAACTTTACAGGGTCACTGTTTATTCAGGGTGAGGGTCACTCACTGTGTAACTGTGCAGAGTCACTGTTCATTCAGGGTGTGGGTCACTGTATCTCTGTACAGAGTCACTGTTTATTCAGGGTGAGGATCACTGTGTAACTGTACAGAGTCACTGTTTATTCAGGGTGAGGGTTACTGTGTAACTGTACCGAGTCACTGTTTATTCAGGGTGACGGCTACTCACTGTGTAACTGTACAGAGTCACTGATTATTCAGTGTGAGTGTCACTCACTGTGTAACTGTACAGAGTCACTGATTACTCAGGTTGAGGGTCACTGTGAAACTGCACAGAGTCAGAGTTTATTCAGTGTGAGGGTCACTATGTCACTGTACAGACTGACTGTTTATTCAGGGTGAGGGTCACTCTTTGTATAACTGTACAGAGTCACTGTTTATTCAGGGTGAGGGTCACTGTGTAACTGTACAGAGTCACTGTTCATTCAGGGTGAGGGTCACTGTCACTGTACAGAGTCACTTTTTATTCAGGGTGTGGGTCACTCACTGTGCAACTGTACAGACTCACTGTTTATTCAGGGTGAGGGTCACTCACTGTGTAACTGTGGAGAGTCACTGTTTAATCTGGGTGAGGGTCGCTCATTGTGTAACTGTACAGAGTTACTGTTTATTCAGGGTGATTGTCACTGTGTAACTGTACAGAGTGACTGTTTATTCAGGGTGAGGGTCACTCATTGTGTAACTTTACAGGGTCACTGTTTATTCAGGGTGAGGGTCACTCATTTTGTAACTTTACAGGGTCACTGTTTATTCAGGGTGAGGGTGACTCATTTTGTAACTGTACAGGGTCACTGTTTATTCAGGGTGATTGTCACTGTGTAACTGTACAGAGTCACTGTTTATTCAGGGTGAGGGTCACTCATTGTGTAACTTTACAGGGTCACTGTTTATTCAGGGTGAGGGTCACTCATTTTGTAACTGTACAGGGTCACTGTTTATTCAGAGTGAGGGTCACTGTGCCACTCTACAGAGTCACTGTTTATTCAGGGTGAGGGTCACTGTGTAACTGTACAGAGTCACTGTTTATTCAGGGTGAGGGTCACTCATTGTGTAACTTTACAGGGTCACTGTTTATTCAGGGTCAGGGTGACTCATTTTGTAACTGTACAGGGTAACTGTTTATTCAGGGTGATTGTCACTGTGTAACTGTACAGAGTCACTGTTTATTCAGGGTGAGGGTCACTCATTGTGTAACTTTACAGGGTCACTGTTTATTCAGGGTGAGGGTCACTGTGTAACTGTACAGAGTCACTGTTTATTCAGGGTGAGGGTAACTGTGTAACTGTACATAGTCACTGTTTATTCAGTGTGAGGGTCACTGTGTAACTTTTGAGAGTCACTGATTTATACAGGGTGAGGTTCATTATGTCACTGTACAGAGTTACTGTTTATTCAGGGTGAGGGTCAGTGTGTAACTGTACAGAGTCACTGTGTATTAAGTGTGAGAGTCAATGTGTAACTGTACAGTCACTGTTTATTCAGGGTGAGGATCACTATGTAACTGTACAGAGTCACTGTTTATTCAGGGTGAGGGTCACTCACTGTGTAACTGTACAGAGTCACTGTTTATCCAGGGTGAGGGTCACTGTGTCACTGTACAGAGTCACTGTTTATTCGGGGTGAGTGTCACTGTATAACTGTACAGAGTCACTGTTTTATTGAGGGTGAGGGTCACTGTGTAACTGTACACAGCCACTGTTTATTCAGGGTGAGGGTCACTCGCTGTGTAGCTGTACATGGTCACTGTTTATTCAGGGTGAGGGTCACTCACTGTGTAACTGTACAGAGTCACTGTTTATTCAGGGTGAGGGTTACTCACTGTGTCACTGTACAGAGTCACTGTTTATTCTGAGTGAGGGTCACTCACTGTGTAACTGTACGGAGTCAGTGTTTATTCAGGGTGAGGCTCACTGTGTAACTGTACAGAGTCACTGTTTATTCAGGGTGAGGGTCACTGTGTAACTGTACAGAGTCACTGTTTATTCAGGGTGTGGGTTACTGTGTAACTGTACCGAGTCACTGTTTATTCAGGGTGAGTGCTACTCACTGTGTAACTGTAAGGAGTCACTGATTATTCAGTGTGAGCGTCACTCACTGTGTAACTGTACAGAGTCACTGATTACTCAGGTTGAGGGTCACTGTGAAACTGCACAGAGTCAGTGTTTATTCAGGGAGAGGGTCACTATGTCACTGTACAGACTCACTGTTTATTCAGGGTGAGGGTCACTCACTGTATAACTGTACAGAGTCACTGTTTATTCAGGGTGACGGTCACTGTGTAACTGTAAAGAGTCACTGTTTATTCAGGGTGAGGGTCACTCACTGTGCAACTGTGGAGAGTCACTGTTTATTCTGGGTGAGAGTCGCTCATTGTGTAACTGTACAGAGTCACTGTTTATTCAGGGTGATTCTCACTGTGTAACTGTACAGAGTCACTGTTTATTCAGGCTGAGGGTCACTCATTTTGTAACTGTACAGGGTCACTGTTTATTCAGAGTGAGGGTCACTGTGCCAATCTACAGAGTCACTGTTTATTCAGGGTGAGGGTCACTGTGTAACTGTACAGAGTCACTGTTTATTCAGGGTGAGGATAACTGTGTAACTGTACAGAGTCACCGTTTATTCAGTATGAGTGTCACTTTGTAACTGTACAGAGTCACTGTTTATACAGGGTAAGGTTCATTATGTCACTGTGCAGAGTCACTGTTTATTCAGTGTGAGGGTCACTCACTGTGTAACTGTACAGAGTCACTGTTTATTCAGGGTGAGGGTCACTGTATAACTGTACAGAATCACTGTTTATTCAGGGTGAGGGTCACTCACTGTGTAACTGTGCACAGTCACTGTTTATTCAGGGTGAGGGTCACTGTGTCTCTGTACAGAGTCACTGTTTATTCAGGGTAAGGGTCACTGTGTAACTGTACAGAGTCACTGTTTATTCCGGGTGAGGGTGACACGCTGTGTTAATGTACAGGGTCACTGTTTATTCAGGGTGAGGATCACTCACTGTGTAACTGTACAGAGTCACTGTTTATGCAGGGCGATTTTCTCTCTTTGTGTAACTGTACAGAGTCACTGTTTATTCAGGGTGAGGGTCAGTGTGTAACTGTACAGAGTCACTGTTTATTAAGTGTGAGAGTCAATGTGTAACTGTACAGAGTCACTGTTTTATTGACGGTGAAGGGCACTGTGTAACTGTACAGAGTAACTGTTTCTTCAGGGTGAGGGTCACTGTGTAACTGTACAGAGTCACTTTTTATTCAGGGTGAGGGTTACTGTGTCACTGTATAGAGTCACTGTTTATTCAGGGTGAGGATCACTGTGTAACTGTACAGAGTCACTGTTTTATTGAGGGTGAGGGTCACTGTATAACTGCACAGAGTCACTGTTTATTCAGGGTGAGGGTCACTGTTTAACTGTACACAGTGTTTATTCCGGGTGAGGGTCACTCGCTGTGTAAATGTACAGGGTCACTGTTTATTCAGGGTGAGGATCACTGTGTAACTGTACAGAGTCACTGTTCATTCAGGGTGAGGGTCACTGTCACTGTACAGAGTCACTTTTTATTCAGGGTGTGGGTCACTCACTGTGCAACTGTACAGACTCACTGTTTATTCAGGGTGAGGGTCACTCACTGTGTAACTGTGGAGAGTCACTGTTTAATCTGGGTGAGGGTCGCTCATTGTGTAACTGTACAGAGTTACTGTTTATTCAGGGTGATTGTCACTGTGTAACTGTACAGAGTG
The DNA here is from genome assembly GCF_030028105.1 of Mobula birostris. Taxonomy (NCBI): domain Eukaryota; kingdom Metazoa; phylum Chordata; class Chondrichthyes; order Myliobatiformes; family Myliobatidae; genus Mobula; species Mobula birostris. The sequence goes on from NW_027274637.1 coordinate 66,672, forward strand.
ACTGTTTATTCAGGGTGAGGGTCACTCATTGTGTAACTTTACAGGGTCACTGTTTATTCAGGGTGAGGGTCACTCATTTTGTAACTTTACAGGGTCACTGTTTATTCAGGGTGAGGGTGACTCATTTTGTAACTGTACAGGGTCACTGTTTATTCAGGGTGATTGTCACTGTGTAACTGTACAGAGTCACTGTTTATTCAGGGTGAGGGTCACTCATTGTGTAACTTTACAGGGTCACTGTTTATTCAGGGTGAGGGTCACTCATTTTGTAACTGTACAGGGTCACTGTTTATTCAGAGTGAGGGTCACTGTGCCACTCTACAGAGTCACTGTTTATTCAGGGTGAGGGTCACTGTGTAACTGTACAGAGTCACTGTTTATTCAGGGTGAGGGTCACTCATTGTGTAACTTTACAGGGTCACTGTTTATTCAGGGTCAGGGTGACTCATTTTGTAACTGTACAGGGTAACTGTTTATTCAGGGTGATTGTCACTGTGTAACTGTACAGAGTCACTGTTTATTCAGGGTGAGGGTCACTCATTGTGTAACTTTACAGGGTCACTGTTTATTCAGGGTGAGGGTCACTGTGTAACTGTACAGAGTCACTGTTTATTCAGGGTGAGGGTAACTGTGTAACTGTACATAGTCACTGTTTATTCAGTGTGAGGGTCACTGTGTAACTTTTGAGAGTCACTGATTTATACAGGGTGAGGTTCATTATGTCACTGTACAGAGTTACTGTTTATTCAGGGTGAGGGTCAGTGTGTAACTGTACAGAGTCACTGTGTATTAAGTGTGAGAGTCAATGTGTAACTGTACAGAGTCACTGTTTATTCAGGGTGAGGATCACTATGTAACTGTACAGAGTCACTGTTTATTCAGGGTGAGGGTCACTCACTGTGTAACTGTACAGAGTCACTGTTTATCCAGGGTGAGGGTCACTGTGTCACTGTACAGAGTCACTGTTTATTCGGGGTGAGTGTCACTGTATAACTGTACAGAGTCACTGTTTTATTGAGGGTGAGGGTCACTGTGTAACTGTACACAGCCACTGTTTATTCAGGGTGAGGGTCACTCGCTGTGTAGCTGTACATGGTCACTGTTTATTCAGGGTGAGGGTCACTCACTGTGTAACTGTACAGAGTCACTGTTTATTCAGGGTGAGGGTTACTCACTGTGTCACTGTACAGAGTCACTGTTTATTCTGAGTGAGGGTCACTCACTGTGTAACTGTACGGAGTCAGTGTTTATTCAGGGTGAGGCTCACTGTGTAACTGTACAGAGTCACTGTTTATTCAGGGTGAGGGTCACTGTGTAACTGTACAGAGTCACTGTTTATTCAGGGTGTGGGTTACTGTGTAACTGTACCGAGTCACTGTTTATTCAGGGTGAGTGCTACTCACTGTGTAACTGTAAGGAGTCACTGATTATTCAGTGTGAGCGTCACTCACTGTGTAACTGTACAGAGTCACTGATTACTCAGGTTGAGGGTCACTGTGAAACTGCACAGAGTCAGTGTTTATTCAGGGTGAGGGTCACTATGTCACTGTACAGACTCACTGTTTATTCAGGGTGAGGGTCACTCACTGTATAACTGTACAGAGTCACTGTTTATTCAGGGTGACGTTCACTGTGTAACTGTAAAGAGTCACTGTTTATTCATGGTGAGGGTCACTCACTGTGCAACTGTGGAGAGTCACTGTTTATTCTGGGTGAGAGTCGCTCATTGTGTAACTGTACAGAGTCACTGTTTATTCAGGGTGATTCTCACTGTGTAACTGTACAGAGTCACTGTTTATTCAGGCTGAGGGTCACTCATTTTGTAACTGTACAGGGTCACTGTTTATTCAGAGTGAGGGTCACTGTGCCAATCTACAGAGTCACTGTTTATTCAGGGTGAGGGTCACTGTGTAACTGTACAGAGTCACTGTTTATTCAGGGTGAGGATAACTGTGTAACTGTACAGAGTCACCGTTTATTCAGTATGAGTGTCACTTTGTAACTGTACAGAGTCACTGTTTATACAGGGTAAGGTTCATTATGTCACTGTGCAGAGTCACTGTTTATTCAGTGTGAGGGTCACTCACTGTGTAACTGTACAGAGTCACTGTTTATTCAGGGTGAGGGTCACTGTATAACTGTACAGAATCACTGTTTATTCAGGGTGAGGGTCACTCACTGTGTAACTGTGCACAGTCACTGTTTATTCAGGGTGAGGGTCACTGTGTCTCTGTACAGAGTCACTGTTTATTCAGGGTAAGGGTCACTGTGTAACTGTACAGAGTCACTGTTTATTCCGGGTGAGGGTGACACGCTGTGTTAATGTACAGGGTCACTGTTTATTCAGGGTGAGGATCACTGTGTAACTGTACAGAGTCACTGTTTTATTGAGGGTGAGGGTCACTGTATAACTGCACAGAGTCACTGTTTATTCAGGGTGAGGGTCACTGTTTAACTGTACACAGTGTTTATTCCGGGTGAGGGTCACTCGCTGTGTAAATGTACAGGGTCACTGTTTATTCAGGGTGAGGATCACTGTGTAACTGTACAGAGTCACTGTTCATTCAGGGTGAGGGTCACTGTCACTGTACAGAGTCACTTTTTATTCAGGGTGTGGGTCACTCACTGTGCAACTGTACAGACTCACTGTTTATTCAGGGTGAGGGTCACTCACTGTGTAACTGTGGAGAGTCACTGTTTAATCTGGGTGAGGGTCGCTCATTGTGTAACTGTACAGAGTTACTGTTTATTCAGGGTGATTGTCACTGTGTAACTGTACAGAGTGACTGTTTATTCAGGGTGAGGGTCACTCATTGTGTAACTTTACAGGGTCACTGTTTATTCAGGGTGAGGGTCACTCATTTTGTAACTTTACAGGGTCACTGTTTATTCAGGGTGAGGGTGACTCATTTTGTAACTGTACAGGGTCACTGTTTATTCAGGGTGATTGTCACTGTGTAACTGTACAGAGTCACTGTTTATTCAGGGTGAGGGTCACTCATTGTGTAACTTTACAGGGTCACTGTTTATTCAGGGTGAGGGTCACTCATTTTGTAACTGTACAGGGTCACTGTTTATTCAGAGTGAGGGTCACTGTGCCACTCTACAGAGTCACTGTTTATTCAGGGTGAGGGTCACTGTGTAACTGTACAGAGTCACTGTTTATTCAGGGTGAGGGTCACTCATTGTGTAACTTTACAGGGTCACTGTTTATTCAGGGTCAGGGTGACTCATTTTGTAACTGTACAGGGTAACTGTTTATTCAGGGTGATTGTCACTGTGTAACTGTACAGAGTCACTGTTTATTCAGGGTGAGGGTCACTCATTGTGTAACTTTACAGGGTCACTGTTTATTCAGGGTGAGGGTCACTGTGTAACTGTACAGAGTCACTGTTTATTCAGGGTGAGGGTAACTGTGTAACTGTACATAGTCACTGTTTATTCAGTGTGAGGGTCACTGTGTAACTTTTGAGAGTCACTGATTTATACAGGGTGAGGTTCATTATGTCACTGTACAGAGTTACTGTTTATTCAGGGTGAGGGTCAGTGTGTAACTGTACAGAGTCACTGTGTATTAAGTGTGAGAGTCAATGTGTAACTGTACAGAGTCACTGTTTATTCAGGGTGAGGGTCACTCACTGTGTAACTGTAGAGAGTCACTGTTTAATCTGGGTGAGGGTCGCTCACTGTGTAACTGTACAGAGTCACTTTTTATTCAGGGTGAGGGTTACTGTGTCACTGTATAGAGTCACTGTTTATTCAGGGTGAGGATCACTGTGTAGCTGTGCAGAGTCACTGTTTATTCAGGGTGAGGGTTACTGTGTAACTGTACCGAGTCACTGTTTATTCAGGGTGAGGGCTACTCACTGTGTAACTGTAAGGAGTCACTGATTATTCAGTGTGAGCGTCACTCACTGTGTAACTGTACAGAGTCACTGATTACTCAGGTTGAGGGTCACTGTGAAACTGCACGGAGTCAGTGTTTATTCAGGGTGAGGGTCACTCACTGTATAACTGTACAGAGTCACTGTTTATTCAGGGTGAGGGTCACTGTCACTGTACAGAGTCACTGTTTATTCAGGGTGAGGGTCACTCACTGTGCAACTGTACAGAGTCACTGTTTATTCAGGGTGAGGGTCACTCACTGTGTAACTGTGGAGAGTCACTGTTTATTCTGGGTGAGGGTCGCTCATTGTGTAACTGTACAGAGTCACTGTTTATTCTGGGTGAGGGTCGCTCATTGTGTAACTACAGAGTCACTGTTTATTCAGGGTGATTCTCACTGTGTAACTGTACAGAGTCACTGTTTATTCAGGGTGAGGATCACTCATTGTGTAACTTTACAGGGTCACTGTTTATTCAGGGTGAGGGTCACTCATTTTGTAACTGTACAGGGTCACTGTTTATTCAGAGTGAAGGTCACTGTGCCACTCTACAGAGTCACTGTGTATTCAGGGTGTGGGTCACTGTGTAACTGTACAGAGTCACTGTTTATTCAGGGTGAGGATAACTGTGTAACTGTACAGAGTCACTGTTTATTCAGGGTGAGGATCACTCACTGTGTAAGTGTTCAGAGTCACTGTTTACTCAGAGTAAGGGTCACTCACTGTGTAACTATACAGAGTCACTGTTTATTCATGGTAACGGTCACGATGTTGCTGCACAGAGTCACTGTTTATACAGGGTGAGGGTCACAGTGTCTCTGTACAGAGACACTGTTTATTCAGGGTGAGGGTCACTGTGTCACTGTAGAGAATCACTGATTATTAAGGGTGAGGGTCACTCACTGTGTAACTGTACAGAGTCACTGTTTATTCAGGGTTAGGGTCACTGTGTAACTGTGCAGAGTCACTGTTTATTCATGGTGTAGGTCACTCACTGTGTAACTGTATAGAGTCACTGTTTATTCTGGGTGAGAGTCACTCACTGTGGAAGTGTACAGAATCACTGTTTATTCAGGGTTATGGTCACTGTGTAACTGTACAGGGTCACTGTCTATTCAGGCTGAGTGTCACTGTGTCAGTGTACAGAGTCACTGCTTATTCAGGGTGAGGGTCACTCACTGTGTAACTGTACAGAGTCACTGTTTATTCAGGGTGAGGGTCACTGTGTAACTGTACAGAGTCACTGTTTATTCAGGATGAGAGTTACTCACTGTGTAACTGTACAGTGTCACTGTTTATTCAGGGTGAGGGTCATTCACTGTGTAACTGTACAGAGTCAGTGTTTATTCAGGGTGAGGGGCATTCACTGTGTAACTGTACAGAGTCACTGTTTATTCAGGGTGAGGGTCACTCACTGTGTAAGTGTACAGAGTCACCGTTTATTCAGGGTGAGAGTCACTGTGTAACTGTACAGAGTCACTGTCTATTCAGGGTGAGGATCACTGTGTAACTGTACAGAGTCACTGTTTATCCAGGGTGAGGGTCACTGTGTAACTGTACAGAGTCACTGTTTATTCAGGGTGAGGGTAACTGTGTAACTGTACATAGTCACTGTTTATTCAGTGTGAGGGTCACTGTGTAACTGTAGAGAGTCACTGATTTATACAGGGTGAGGTTCATTATGTCACTGTACAGAGTCACTGTTTATTCAGGGTGAAGGTCACTGACTGTGTAACTGTACAGAGTCACTGTTTATTCAGGGTGAGGGTCACTATGTCACTGTACAGACTCACTGTTTATTCAGGGTGAGAGTCACTCTGTACCTGTACAGAGTCACTCTTTATTCAGGGTGAGGGTCACTCACTGTGTAACTGTACAGAGTCACTGTTTAATCAGGGTGAGGGTCACTGTGTCACTGTACAGAGTCACTGTTTATTCGGGGTGAGTGTCACTGTATAACTGTACAGAGTCACTGTTTTATTGAGGGTGAGGGTCACTGTGTAACTGTACACAGCCACTGTTTATTCAGGGTGAGGGTCACTCGCTCTGTAGCTGTACAGGGTCACTGTTTATTCAGGGTGAGGGTCACTCACTGTGTAACTGTACAGAGTCACTGTTTATTCAGGGTGAGGGTTACTCACTGTGTCACCGTACAGAGTCACTGTTTATTCTGAGTGAGGGTCACTCACTGTGTAACTGTACGGAGTCAGTGTTTATTCCGGGTGAGGCTCACTGTGTAACTGTACAGAGTCACTTTTCATTCAGGGTGTGGGTCACTGTATCTCTGTACAGAGTCACTGTTTATTCAGGGTGAGGGTCACTGCGTAACTGTACAGAGTCACTGTTTATTCAGGGTGAGGGTCACTGTGTAACTGTACAGAGTCACTGTTTATTCAGGGTGAGTGCTACTCACTGTGTAACTGTAAGGAGTCACTGATTATTCAGTGTGAGCGTCACTCACTGTGTAACTGTACAGAGTCACTGATTACTCAGGTTGAGGGTCACTGTGAAACTGCACAGAGTCAGTGTTTATTCAGGGTGAGGGTCACTATGTCACTGTACAGACTCACTGTTTATTCAGGGTGAGGGTCACTCACTGTATAACTGTACAGAGTCACTGTTTATTCAGGGTGAGGGTCACTCACTGTGTAACTGTGGAGAGTCACTGTTTATTCTGGGTGAGGGTCGCTCATTGTGTAACTGTACAGAGTCACTGTTTATTCAGGGTGATTCTCAGTGTGTAACTGTACAGAGTCACTGTTTACTCAGGGTGAGGGTCACTCATTGTGTAACTTTACAGGGTCACTGTTTATTCAGGGTGAGGGTCACTCATTTTGTGACTGTACAGAGTCACTGTTTATTCAGAGTGAGGGTCACTGTGCCACTCTACAGAGTCACTGTTTATTCAGGGTGAGGGTCACTGTGTAACTGTACAGAGTCACTGTTTATTCAGGGTGAGGATAACTGTGTAACTGTACAGAGTCACTGTTTATTCAGGGTGAGGGTCACTCACTGTGTAAGTGTTCAGAGTCACTGTTTACTCAGAGGAAGGGTCACTCACTGTGTAACTATACAGAGTCACTGTTTATTCATGGTAACGGTCACGATGTTGCTGTACAGAGTCACTGTTTATACAGGGTGAGGGTCACAGTGTCTCTGTACAGAGTCACTGTTTATTCAGGGTGAGGGTCATTGTGTAACTGTACAGAGTCATTGTTTATTCATAGTAACGGTCAAGGTGTAGCTGTACAGAGTCACTGTTTATACAGGGTGAGGTTCACTCACTGTGTAACTGTACAGAGTCACTGTTTATTCATGGTGAAGGTCACTCACTGTGTAATTGTATAGAGTCACTGTTTATTCTGGGTGAGAGTCACTCACTGTGGAAGTGTACAGAATCACTGTTTATTCAGGGTTAGGGTCACTGTGTAACTGTACAGAGTCACTGCTTATTCAGGGTGAGGGTCACTCACTGTGTAACTGTACAGAGTCACTGTTTATTCAGGGTGAGGGTCACTGTGTAACTGTACAGTGTCACTGTTTATTCAGCATGAGGGTTACTCACTGTGTAACTGTACAGTGTCACTGTTTATTCAGGGTGTGGGTCATTCACTGTGTAACTGTACAGAGTCAGTGTTTATTCAGGGTGAGGGGCACTCACTGTGTAACTGTACAGAGTCACTGTTTATTCAGGGTGAGGGTCACTGTGTAACTTTACAGAGTCACTGTTTATTCAGGGTGAGGGTAACTGTGTAACTGTACATAGTCACTGTTTATTGAGTGTGAGGGTCACTGTGTAACTGTAGAGAGTCACTGATTTATACAGGGTGAGGTTCATTATGTCACTGTGCAGAGTCACTGTTTATTCAGGGTGAAGGTCACTCACTGTGTAACTGTACAGAGTCACTGTTTATTCAGGGTGAGGGTCACTATGTCACTGTACAGACTCACTGTTTATTCAGGGTGAGAGTCACTGTGTACCTGTACAGAGTCACTCTTTATTCAGGTTGAGGGTCACTCACAGTGTAACTGTACAGAGTCACTGTTTAATCAGGGTGAGGGTCACTGTGTCACTGTACAGAGTCACTGTTTATTTGGGGTGAGTGTCACTGTATAACTGTACAGAGACACTGTTTTATTGAGGGTGAGGGTCACTGTGTAACTGTACACAGCCACTGTTTATTCAGGGTGAGGGTCACTCGCTGTGTAGCTGTACAGGGTCACTGTTTATTCAGGGTGAGGGTCACTCACTGTGTAACTGTACAGAGTCACTGTTTATTCAGGGTGAGGGTTACTCACTGTGTCACTGTACAGAGTCACTGTTTATTCTGAGTGAGGGTCACTCACTGTGTAACTGTACGGAGTCAGTGTTTATTCAGGGTGAGGCTCACTGTGTAACTGTACAGAGTCACTTTTCATTCAGGGTGTGGGTCACTGTATCTCTGTACAGAGTCACTGTTTATTCAGGGTGAGGGTCACTGTGTAACTGTACAGAGTCACTGTTTATTAAGGGTGAGGGTTACTGTGCAACTGTACCGAGTCACTGTTTATTCAGGGTGAGTGCTACTCACTGTGTAACTGTAAGGAGTCACTGATTATTCAGTGTGAGCGTCACTCACTGTGTAACTGTACAGAGTCACTGATTACTCAGGTTGAGGGTCACTATGTCACTGTACAGACTCACTGTTTATTCAGGGTGAGGGTCACTCACTATATAACTGTACAGAGTCACTGTTTATTCAGGGTGACGGTCACTGTGTAACTGTACAGAGTCACTGTTTATTCAGGGTGAGGGTCATCGTGTAACTGTACAGAGTCATTGTTTATTCATAGTAACGGTCACGGTGTAGCTGTACAGAGTCTCTGTTTATACAGGGTGAGGTTCACTCACTGTGTAACTGTACAGAGTCACTATTTATTCAGGGTTAGGGTCACTGCGTAACTGTACAGAGTCACTGTTTATTCATGGTGAAGGTCACTCACTGTGTAATTGTAGAGAGTCACTGTTTATTCTGGGTGAGAGTCACTCACTGTGGAAGTGTACAGAATCACTGTTTATTCAGGGTTAGGGTCACTGTGTAACTGTACAGGGTCACTGTTTATTCAGGCTGATGGTCACTGTGTCAGTGTACAGAGTCACTGCTTATTCAGGGTGAGGGTCACTCACTGTGTAACTGTACAGAGTCACTGTTTATTCAGGGTGAGGGTCACTGTGTAACTGTACAGAGTCACTCTTTATTCAGCATGAGGGTTACTCACTGTGTAACTGTACAGTGTCACTGTCTATTCAGGGTGAGGATCACTGTGTAAATGTACAGAGTCACTGTTTATTCAGGGTGAGGATCACTCACTGTGTAACTGTACAGAGTCACTATTTCGTCAGGGTGAGGGTTACTGTGTAACTGTACACAGTCACTGTTTATTCAGGGTGAGGGTTACTGTGTAACTGTACCGAGTCACTGTTTATTCAGGGTGAGGGCTACTCACTGTGTAACTGTAAGGAGTCACTGATTATTCAGTGTGAGCGTCACTCACTGTGTAACTGTACAGAGTCACTGATTACTCAGGTTGAGGGTCACTGTGAAACTGCACAGAGTCAGTGTTTATTCAGGGTGAGGGTCACTCACTGTATAACTGTACAGAGTCACTGTTTATTCAGGGTGAGGGTCACTGTGTAACTGTACAGAGTCACTGTTTATTCAGGGTGAGGGTCACTCACTGTGTAAGTGTTCAGAGTCACTGTTTACTCAGAGTAAGGGTCACTCACTGTGTAACTATACAGAGTCACTGTTTATTCATGGTAACGGTCACGATGTTGCTGTACAGAGTCACTGTTTATACAGGGTGAGGGTCACAGTGTCTCTGTACAGAGTCACTGTTTATTCAGGGTGAGGGTCACTGTGTCACTGTAGAGAATCACTGATTATTAAGGGTGAGGGTCACTGTGTAACTGTACACAGTCACTGTCTATTCTGGGTGAGCGTCACTCACTGTGTAACTGTACAGGGTCAATGTTTATTCAGCGTGATGGTCACGGTGTAGCTGTGCAGAGTCACTGTTTATGCATGGTGAGGGTTACTCACTGTGTAATTGTACACAGTCACTGTTTATTCAGGGTGAGGGTCACTATGTAACTGTACAGAGTCACTGTTTATTCATAGTAACGGTCACGGTGTAGCTGTACAGAGTCACTGTTTATACAGGGTGAGGGTCACTCACTGTGTAACTGTACAGAGTCACTGTTTATTCAGGGTTAGGGTCACTGTGTAACTGTACAGAGTCACTGTTTATTCATGGTGAAGGTCACTCACTGTGTAACTGTATAGAGTCACTTTTTATTCTGGGTGAGAGTCACTCACTGTGGAAGTGTACAGAATCACTGTTTATTCAGGGTTAGGGTCACTGTGTAACTGTACAGGGTCACTGTTTATTCAGGGTGAGGGTCACTGTGTAACTGTACAGAGTCACTGTTTATTCAGCGTGAGGGTTACTCACTGTGTAACTGTACAGTGTCACTGTTTATTCAGGGTGAGGGTCATTGTGTAACTGTACAGAGTCACTGTTTATTCATAGTAACGGTCACGGTGTAACTGTACAGAGTCACTGTTTCTACAGGGTGAGGGTCACTCACTGTGTAACTGTACAGAGTCACGGTTCATTCAGGGTTAGGGTCACTGTGTAACTGTGCAGAGTCACTGTTTATTCATGGTGAAGGTCACTCAATGTGTAACTGTATAGAGTCACTGTTTATTCAGGGTTAGGGTCACTGTGTAACTGTGCAGAGTCACTCTTTATTCATGGTGAAGGTCACTCACTGTGTAACTGTATAGAGTCACTGTTTATTCTGGGTGAGAGTCACTCACTGTGGAAGTGTACAGAATCACTGTTTATTCAGGGTTATGGTCACTGTGTAACTGTACAGGGTCACTGTTTATTCAGGCTGAGTGTCACTGTGTCAGTGTACAGAGTCACTGCTTATTCAGGGTGAGGGTCACTCACTGTGTAACTGTACAGAGTCACTGTTTATTCAGGGTGAGGGTCACTGTGTAACTGTACAGAGTCACTGTTTATTCAGGATGAGACTTACTCACTGTGTAACTGTACAGTGTCACTGTTTATTCAGGGTGAGGGTCATTCACTGTGTAAGTGTACAGAGTCACTGTTTATTCAGGGTGAGAGTCACTGTGTAACTGTACAGAGTCACTGTCTATTCAGGGTGAGGATCACTGTGTAACTGTACAGAGTCACTGTTTATCCAGGGTGAGGGTCACTGTGTAACTGTACAGAGTCACTGTTTATTCAGGGTGAGGGTAACTGTGTAACTGTACATAGTCACTGTTTATTCAGTGTGAGGGTCACTGTGTAACTGTAGAGAGTCACTGATTTATACAGGGTGAGGTTCATTATGTCACTGTACAGAGTCACTGTTTATTCAGGGTGAAGGTCACTGACTGTGTAACTGTACAGAGTCACTGTTTATTCAGGGTGAGGGTCACTATGTCACTGTACAGACTCACTGTTTATTCAGGGTGAGAGTCACTCTGTACCTGTACAGAGTCACTCTTTATTCAGGGTGAGGGTCACTCACTGTGTAACTGTACAGAGTCACTGTTTAATCAGGGTGAGGGTCACTGTGTCACTGTACAGAGTCACTGTTTATTCGGGGTGAGTGTCACTGTATAACTGTACAGAGTCACTGTTTTATTGAGGGTGAGGGTCACTGTGTAACTGTACACAGCCACTGTTTATTCAGGGTGAGGGTCACTCGCTGTGTAGCTGTACAGGGTCACTGTTTATTCAGGGTGAGGGTCACTCACTGTGTAACTGTACAGAGTCACTGTTTATTCAGGGTGAGGGTTACTCACTGTGTCACTGTACAGAGTCACTGTTTATTCTGAGTGAGGGTCACTCACTGTGTAACTGTACGGAGTCAGTGTTTATTCCGGGTGAGGCTCACTGTGTAACTGTACAGAGTCACTTTTCATTCAGGATGTGGGTCACTGTATCTCTGTACAGAGTCACTGTTTATTCAGGGTGAGGGTCACTGTGTAACTGTACAGAGTCACTGTTTATTAAGGGTGAGGGTTACTGTGTAACTGTACCGAGTCACTGTTTATTCAGGGTGAGTGCTACTCACTGTGTAACTGTAAGGAGTCACTGATTATTCAGTGTGAGCGTCACTCACTGTGTAACTGTACAGAGTCACTGATTACTCAGGTTGAGGGTCACTGTGAAACTGCACAGAGTCAGTGTTTATTCAGGGTGAGGGTCACTATGTCACTGTGCAGACTCACTGTTTATTCAGGGTGAGGGTCACTCACTGTATAACTGTACAGAGTCACTGTTTATTCAGGGTGTGGGTCATTCACTGTGTAACTGTACAGAGTCAGTGTTTATTCAGGGTGAGGGGCACTCACTGTGTAACTGTACAGAGTCACTGTTTATTCAGGGTGAGGGTCACTGTGTAACTTTACAGAGTCACTGTTTATTCAGGGTGAGGGTAACTGTCTAACTGTACATAGTCACTGTTTATTGAGTGTGAGGGTCACTGTGTAACTGTAGAGAGTCACTGATTTATACAGGGTGAGGTTAATTATGTCACTGTGCAGAGTCACTGTTTATTCAGGGTGAAGGTCACTCACTGTGTAACTGTACAGAGTCACTGTTTATTCAGGGTGAGGGTCACTATGTCACTGTACAGACTCACTGTTTATTCAGGGTGAGAGTCACTGTGTACCTGTACAGAGTCACTCTTTATTCAGGGTGAGGGTCACTCACTGTGTAACTGTACAGAGTCACTGTTTAATCAGGGTGAGGGTCACTGTGTCACTGTACAGAGTCACTGTTTATTTGGGGTGAGTGTCACTGTATAACTGTACAGAGACACTGTTTTATTGAGGGTGAGGGTCACTGTGTAACTGTACACAGCCACTGTTTATTCAGGGTGAGGGTCACTCGCTGTGTAGCTGTACAGGGTCACTGTTTATTCAGGGTGAGGGTCACTCACTGTGTAACTGTACAGAGTCACTGTTTATTCAGGGTGAGGGTCACTCACTGTGTAACTGTACGGAGTCAGTGTTTAATCAGGGTGAGGCTCACTGTGTAACTGTACAGAGTCACTTTTCATTCAGGGTGTGGGTCACTGTATCTCTGTACAGAGTCACTGTTTATTCAGGGTGAGGGTCACTGTGTAACTGTACAGAGTCACTGTTTATTAAGGGTGAGTGTTACTGTGCAACTGTACCGAGTCACTGTTTATTCAGGGTGAGTGCTACTCACTGTGTAACTGTAAGGAGTCACTGATTATTCAGTGTGAGCGTCACTCACTGTGTAACTGTACAGAGTCACTGATTACTCAGGTTGAGGGTCACTATGTCACTGTACAGACTCACTGTTTATTCAGGGTGAGGGTCACTCACTATATAACTGTACAGAGTCACTGTTTATTCAGGGTGACGGTCACTGTGTAACTGTACAGAGTCACTGTTTATTCAGGGTGAGGGTCATCGTGTAACTGTACAGAGTCATTGTTTATTCATAGTAACGGTCACGGTGTAGCTGTACAGAGTCTCTGTTTATACAGGGTGAGGTTCACTCACTGTGTAACTGTACAGAGTCACTGTTTATTCATGGTGAAGGTCACTCACTGTGTAATTGTAGAGAGTCACTGTTTATTCTGGGTGAGAGTCACTCACTGTGGAAGTGTACAGAATCACTGTTTATTCAGGGTTAGGGTCACTGTGTAACTGTACAGAGTCACTGTTTATTCAGGGTGAGGGTCACTGTGTAACTGTACAGAGTCACTCTTTATTCAGCATGAGGGTTACTCACTGTGTAACTGTACAGTGTCACTGTTTATTCAGGGTGTGGGTCATTCACTGTGTAAGTGTACAGAGTCACTGTTTATTCAGGGTGAGAGTCACTGTGTAACTGTACAGAGTCACTGTCTATTCAGGGTGAGGATCACTGTGTAAATGTACAGAGTCACTGTTTATTCAGGGTGAGGGTAAATGTGTAACTGTACATAGTCACTGTTTCTTCAGTGTGAGGGTCACTGTGTAACTGTAGAGAGTCACTGATTTATACAGGGTGAGGTTCATTATGTCACTGTACAGAGTCACTGTTTATTCAGGGTGAAGGTCACTCACTGTGTAACTGTACAGAGTCACTGTTTATTCAGGGTGAGGGTCACTATGTCACTGTACAGACTCACTGTTTATTCAGGGTGAGAGTCACTGTGTACCTGTACAGAGTCACTGTTTATTGAGGGTGAGGGTCACTCGCTGTAACTGTACAGAGTCACTGTTTATTCAGGGTGAGGGTCACTCGCTGTAAATGTACAGACTCACTGTTTATTCAGGGTGAGGGTCACTGTGTAACTGTACAGAGTCACTGTTTATTCAGGGTGAGGGTCACTCACTGTGTAACTGTACAGAGTCACTTTTTTATTGAGGGTGAGGGTCACTGTATAACTGCACAGAGTCACTGTTTATTCAGGGTGAGGGTCACTGTGTAACTGTACAGAGTCGCTGTGTATTCAGGGTGAGGGTCACTGTATAACTGTACAGAATCACTGTTTATTCAGGGTGAGGGTCACAGTGTCTAGGTACACAGTCACTGTTCATTCAGGGTGAGGGTCACTCGCTGTAACTGTACAGAGTCACTGTTTATTCAGGGTGAAGATCACTGTAACTGTACAAAGTCACTGCTTATTCAGGGTGAGGGTCACTGTGTAACTGTACATAGTCACTGTTTACTGAGGGTGAGGGTCACTCACTGTGTAACTGTGCAGAGTCACTGTTTATTCAGGGTGAGGGTCACTGTCACTGTACAGAGTCACTGTTTATTCAGGGTGAGGGTTATTGTGTCACTGTACAGAGTCACTGTTTATTCAGGGTGAGGATCACTGTGTAACTGTACAGAGTCACTGTTTATTCAGGGTGAGGGTCACTGTCACTGTACAGAGTCACTGTTTATTCAGGGTGGGGGTCACTCACTGTGCAACTGTACAGAGTCACCGTTTATTCAGGGTGAGGGTCACTCACTGTGTAACTGTGGAGAGTCACTGTTTATTCTGGGTGAGGGTCGCTCATTGTGTAACTGTACAGAGTCACTGTTTATTCAGGGTGATTGTCACTGTGTAACTGTACAGAGTCACTGTTTATTCAGGGTGAGGGTCACTCATTTTGTAACTGTACAGGGTCACTGTTTATTCAGAATGAGGGTCACTGTGCCACTCTACAGAGTCACTGTTTATTCAGGGTGTGGGTCGCTGTGTAACTGTACAGAGTCACTGTTTATTCAGTGTGAGGATAACTGTGTAACTGTACAGAGTCACTGTTTATTCAGTATGAGTGTCACTTTGTAACTGTACAGAGTCACTGTTTATTCAGTGTGAGGATCACTCACTGTGTAAGTGTTCAGAGTCACTGTTTACTCAGAGTAAGGGTCACTCACTGTGTAACTATACAGAGTCACTGTTTATTCAGGGTGAGGGTTACTCACTGTGTCACTGTACAGAGTCACTGTTTATTCTGAGTGAGGGTCACTCACTGTGTAACTGTACGGAGTCAGTGTTTATTCAGGGTGAGGCTCACTGTGTAACTGTACAGAGTCACTGTTTATTCAGGGTGAGGGTCACTGTGTAACTGTACAGAGTCACTGTTTATTCAGGGTGTGGGTTACTGTGTAACTGTACCGAGTCACTGTTTATTCAGGGTGAGTGCTACTCACTGTGTAACTGTAAGGAGTCACTGATTATTCAGTGTGAGCGTCACTCACTGTGTAACTGTACAGAGTCACTGATTACTCAGGTTGAGGGTCACTGTGAAACTGCACAGAGTCAGTGTTTATTCAGGGTGAGGGTCACTCACTGTATAACTGTACAGAGTCACTGTTTATTCAGGGTGACGGTCACTGTGTAACTGTAAAGAGTCACTGTTTATTCAGGGTGAGGGTCACTCACTGTGCAACTGTACAGAGTCAGTGTTTATTCAGGGTGAGGGTCACTTACTGTGTAACTGTGGAGAGTCACTGTTTATTCTGGGTGAGAGTCGCTCATTGTGTAACTGTACAGAGTCACTGTTTATTCAGGGTGATTCTCACTGTGTAACTGTACAGAGTCACTGTTTATTCAGGCTGAGGGTCACTCATTTTGTAACTGTACAGGGTCACTGTTTATTCAGAGTGAGGGTCACTGTGCCACTCTACAGAGTCACTGTTTATTCAGGGTGAGGGTCACTGTGTAACTGTACAGATTCACTGTTTATTCAGGGTGAGGATAACTGTGTAACTGTACAGAGTCACTGTTTATTCAGTATGAGTGTCACTTTGTAACTGTACAGAGTCACTGTTTATACAGGGTAAGGTTCATTATGTCACTGTGCAGAGTCACTGTTTATTCAGTGTGAGGGTCACTCACTGTGTAACTGTACAGAGTCACTGTTTATTCAGGGTGAGGGTCACTGTATAACTGTACAGAATCACTGTTTATTCAGGGTGAGGGTCACTCACTGTGTAACTGTGCACAGTCACTGTTTATTCAGGGTGAGGGTCACTGTGTCTCTGTACAGAGTCACTGTTTATTCAGGGTAAGGGTCACTGTGTAACTGTACAGAGTCACTGTTTATTCCGGGTGAGGGTGACACGCTGTGTTAATGTACAGGGTCACTGTTTATTCAGGGTGAGGATCACTCACTGTGTAACTGTACAGAGTCACTGTTTTTGCAGGGCGATTTTCTCTCTTTGTGTAACTGTACAGAGTCACTGTTTATTCAGGGTGAGGGTCAGTGTGTAACTGTACAGAGTCACTGTTTATTAAGTGTGAGAGTCAATGTGTAACTGTACAGAGTCACTGTTTTATTGACGGTGAAGGGCACTGTGTAACTGTACAGAGTAACTGTTTCTTCAGGGTGAGGGTCACTGTAACTGTACAGAGTCACTGTTTATTCAGGGTGAGGGTTACTGTGTCACTGTATAGAGTCACTGTTTATTCAGGGTGAGGATCACTGTGTAACTGTACAGAGTCACTGTTTTATTGAGGGTGAGGGTCACTGTATAACTGCACAGAGTCACTGTTTATTCAGGGTAAGGGTCACTGTTTAACTGTACACAGTGTTTATTCCGGGTGAGGGTCACTCGCTGTGTAAATGTACAGGGTCACTGTTTATTCAGGGTGAGGATCACTCACTGTGTAACTGTACAGACTCACTGCTAGCTCAGGGTGAGGGTCACTGTGTAACTGTACAGAGTCACTGTTTATTCCGGGTGAGGGTCACACGCTGTGTAAATGTACAGGGTCACTGTTTATTCAGGGTGAGGATCACTCACTGTGTAACTGTACAGAGTCACTATTTACTCAGGGTGAGGGTCACTGTGTAACTGTACAGAGTCACTGATTACTCAGGTTGAGGGTCACTATGTCACTGTACAGACTCACTGTTTATTCAGGGTGAGGGTCACTCACTATATAACTGTACAGAGTCACTGTTTATTCAGGGTGACGGTCACTGTGTAACTGTACAGAGTCACTGTTTATTCAGGGTGAGGGTCATCGTGTAACTGTACAGAGTCATTGTTTATTCATAGTAACAGTCATGGTGTAGCTGTACAGAGTCTCTGTTTATACAGGGTGAGGTTCACTCACTGTGTAACTGTACAGAGTCACTATTTATTCAGGGTTAGGGTCACTGCGTAACTGTACAGAGTCACTGTTTATTCATGGTGAAGGTCACTCACTGTGTAATTGTAGAGAGTCACTGTTTATTCTGGGTGAGAGTCACTCACTGTGGAAGTGTACAGAATCACTGTTTATTCAGGGTTAGGGTCACTGTGTAACTGTACAGGGTCACTGTTTATTCAGGCTGATGGTCACTGTGTCAGTGTACAGAGTCACTGCTTATTCAGGGTGAGGGTCACTCACTGTGTAACTGTACAGAGTCACTGTTTATTCAGGGTGAGGGTCACTGTGTAACTGTACAGAGTCACTCTTTATTCAGCATGAGGGTTACTCACTGTGTAACTGTACAGTGTCACTGTTTATTCAGGGTGTGGGTCATTCACTGTGTAAGTGTACAGAGTCACTGTTTATTCAGGGTGAGAGTCACTGTGTAACTGTACAGAGTCACTGTCTATTCAGGGTGAGGATCACTGTGTAAATGTACAGAGTCACTGTTTATTCAGGGTGAGGGTAAATGTGTAACTGTACATAGTCACTGTTTCTTCAGTGTGAGGGTCACTGTGTAACTGTAGAGAGTCACTGATTTATTCAGGGTGAGGTTCATTATGTCACTGTACAGAGTCACTGTTTATTCAGGGTGAAGGTCACTCACTGTGTAACTGTACAGAGTCACTGTTTATTCAGGGTGAGGGTCACTATGTCACTGTACAGACTCACTGTTTATTCAGGGTGAGAGTCACTGTGTACCTGTACAGAGTCACTGTTTATTGAGGGTGAGGGTCACTCGCTGTAACTGTACAGAGTCACTGTTTATTCAGGGTGAGGGTCACTCGCTGTAAATGTACAGACTCACTGTTTATTCAGGGTGAGGGTCACTGTGTAACTGTACAGAGTCACTGTTTATTCAGGGTGAGGGTCACTCACTGTGTAACTGTACAGAGTCACTTTTTTATTGAGGGTGAGGGTCACTGTATAACTGCACAGAGTCACTGTTTATTCAGGGTGAGGGTCACTGTGTAACTGTACAGAGTCGCTGTGTATTCAGGGTGAGGGTCACTGTATAACTGTACAGAATCACTGTTTATTCAGGGTGAGGGTCACAGTGTCTAGGTACACAGTCACTGTTCATTCAGGGTGAGGGTCACTCGCTGTAACTGTACAGAGTCACTCTTTATTCAGGGTGAAGATCACTGTAACTGTACAAAGTCACTGCTTATTCAGGGTGAGGGTCACTGTGTAACTGTACATAGTCACTGTTTACTGAGGGTGAGGGTCACTCACTGTGTAACTGTGCAGAGTCACTGTTTATTCAGGGTGAGGGTCACTGTCACTGTACAGAGTCACTGTTTATTCAGGGTGAGGGTCACTCACTGTGTAACTGTACAGAGTCACTGTTTACTCAGGGTGAGGGTCACTGTAACTGTACAGAGTCACTGTTTATTAAGGGTGAGGGTCACTGTGTAACAGTATAGAGTCACTGTTTATTCTGGGTGAGGGTCACTCATTGTGTAACTGTACAGAGTCATTGTTTATTCAGGGTAAGGGTCACTGTGTAACTGTACAGAGTCACTGTTTATTCAGGGTGAGGGTCACTCACTGTGTAACTGTACAGAGTCACTGTTTATTCAGGGTGACGGTCACTGTGTAACTGTACAGAGTCACTGTTTACTCAGAGTGAGGGTCACTCACTGTGGAACTGTACAGAGTCACTGTTTATTTAGAGTGAGGGTCACTGTGTAATTGTACAGAGTCACTGTTTATGCAGGGCGATTTTCACTCTTTGTGTAACTGTACAGAGTCACTGTTTATTCAGGGTGAGGGTCAATGTGTAACTGTACAGAGTCACTTTTTTATTGACGGTGAGGGTCAATGTGTAGCTGTACTTAGTAACTGTTTCTTCAGGGTGAGGGTCACTGTGTAACTGTACAGAGTCACTGTTTATTCAGGGTGAGGGTTATTGTGTCACTGTACAGAGTCACTGTTTATTCAGGGTGAGGATCACTGTGTAACTGTACAGAGTCACTGTTTATTCAGGGTGAGGGTCACTGTCACTGTACAGAGTCACTGTTTATTCAGGGTGGGGGTCACTCACTGTGCAACTGTACAGAGTCACCGTTTATTCAGGGTGAGGGTCACTCACTGTGTAACTGTGGAGAGTCACTGTTTATTCTGGGTGAGGGTCGCTCATTGTGTAACTGTACAGAGTCACTGTTTATTCAGGGTGATTGTCACTGTGTAACTGTACAGAGTCACTGTTTATTCAGGCTGAGGGTCACTCATTTTGTAACTGTACAGGGTCACTGTTTATTCAGAATGAGGGTCACTGTGCCACTCTACAGAGTCACTGTTTATTCAGGGTGTGGGTCGCTGTGTAACTGTACAGAGTCACTGTTTATTCAGTGTGAGGATAACTGTGTAACTGTACAGAGTCACTGTTTATTCAGTATGAGTGTCACTTTGTAACTGTACAGAGTCACTGTTTATTCAGGGTGAGGGTCACTCACTGTGTAAGTGTTCAGAGTCACTGTTTACTCAGAGTAAGGGTCACTCACTGTGTAACTATACAGAGTCACTGTTTATTCAGGGTGAGGGTTACTCACTGTGTCACTGTACAGAGTCACTGTTTATTCTGAGTGAGGGTCACTCACTGTGTAACTGTACGGAGTCAGTGTTTATTCAGGGTGAGGCTCACTGTGTAACTGTACAGAGTCACTGTTTATTCAGGGTGAGGGTCACTGTGTAACTGTACAGAGTCACTGTTTATTCAGGGTGTGGGTTACTGTGTAACTGTACCGAGTCACTGTTTATTCAGGGTGAGTGCTACTCACTGTGTAACTGTAAGGAGTCACTGATTATTCAGTGTGAGCGTCACTCACTGTGTAACTGTACAGAGTCACTGATTACTCAGGTTGAGGGTCACTGTGAAACTGCACAGAGTCAGTGTTTATTCAGGGTGAGGGTCACTATGTCACTGTACAGATTCACTGTTTATTCAGGGTGAGGGTCACTCACTGTATAACTGTACAGAGTCACTGTTTATTCAGGGTGACGGTCACTGTGTAACTGTAAAGAGTCACTGTTTATTCAGGGTGAGGGTCACTCACTGTGCAACTGTACAGAGTCAGTGTTTATTCAGGGTGAGGGTCACTCACTGTGTAACTGTGGAGAGTCACTGTTTATTCTGGGTGAGAGTCGCTCATTGTGTAACTGTACAGAGTCACTGTTTATTCAGGGTGATTCTCACTGTGTAACTGTACAGAGTCACTGTTTATTCAGGCTGAGGGTCACTCATTTTGTAACTGTACAGGGTCACTGTTTATTCAGAGTGAGGGTCACTGTGCCACTCTACAGAGTCACTGTTTATTCAGGGTGAGGGTCACTGTGTAACTGTACAGAGTCACTGTTTTTTCAGGGTGAGGATAACTGTGTAACTGTACAGAGTCACTGTTTATTCAGTATGAGTGTCACTTTGTAACTGTACAGAGTCACTGTTTATACAGGGTAAGGTTCATTATGTCACTGTGCAGAGTCACTGTTTATTCAGTGTGAGGGTCACTCACTGTGTAACTGTACAGAGTCACTGTTTATTCAGGGTGAGGGTCACTGTGTCTCTGTACCGAGTCACTGTTTATTCAGGGTAAGGGTCACTGTGTAACTGTACAGAGTCACTGTTTATTCCGGGTGAGGGTGACACGCTGTGTTAATGTACAGGGTCACTGTTTATTCAGGGTGAGGATCACTCACTGTGTAACTGTACAGAGTCACTGTTTTTGCAGGGCGATTTTCTCTCTTTGTGTAACTGTACAGAGTCACTGTTTATTCAGGGTGAGGGTCAGTGTGTAACTGTACAGAGTCACTGTTTATTAAGTGTGAGAGTCAATGTGTAACTGTACAGAGTCACTGTTTTATTGACGGTGAAGGGCACTGTGTAACTGTACAGAGTAACTGTTTCTTCAGGGTGAGGGTCACTGTGTAACTGTACAGAGTCACTGTTTATTCAGGGTGAGGGTTACTGTGTCACTGTATAGAGTCACTGTTTATTCAGGGTGAGGATCACTGTGTAACTGTACAGAGTCACTGTTTTATTGATGGTGAGGGTCACTGTATAACTGCACAGAGTCACTGTTTATTCAGGGTGAGGGTCACTGTTTAACTGTACACAGTGTTTATTCCGGGTGAGGGTCACTCGCTGTGTAAATGTACAGGGTCACTGTTTATTCAGGGTGAGGATCACTCACTGTGTAACTGTACAGACTCACTGCTAGCTCAGGGTGAGGGTCACTGTGTAACTGTACAGAGTCACTGTTTATTCCGGGTGAGGGTCACACGCTGTGTAAATGTACAGGGTCACTGTTTATTCAGGGTGAGGATCACTCACTGTGTAACTGTACAGAGTCACTATTTACTCAGGGTGAGGGTCACTGTGTAACTGTACAGAGTCACTGTTTATTCAGGGTGAGGGTCACTCACTGTGTAACTGTACAGAGTCACTGTTTATTAAGGGTGAGGGTGACTGTGTAACTGTACAGAGTCACTGTTTATTAAGGGTGAGGGTCACTGTGTAACTGTACAGAGTCACTGTTTATTCAGGGTGAGGGTTACTCACTGTGTAACTATACAGAGTCACTGTTTATTCATGGTAACGGTCACGATGTTGTTGTACAGAGTCACTGTTTATACAGGGTGAGGGTCACAGTGTCTCTGTACAGAGTCACTGTTTATTCAGGGTGAGGGTCACTCATTGTGTAACTGTACAGAGTCAATGTTTATTCAGGGTGAGGGTCACTGTGTAACTGTACAGAGTCACTTTCTATTCAGGGTGAGGGTCTGTGTAACTCTACAGAGTCGCTGTTTATTCAGGATGAGGGTCACTGTGTAACTGTACAGAGTCCCTGTTTATTCAGGGTGAGAGTCACTGTGTAACTGTACAGAATCACAGTTTCTTCAGGGTGACTGTGTAACTATACAGAGTAACTGTTTATTCAGGGTGAGGGTCTCTATGTCACTGTACAGAGTCACTGTTTATTCAGGGTGAGGGTCACTCACTGTGCAACTGTGCAGAGTCACTGTTTATTCAGGGTGAGGGGAACTGTGTAACTCTGCAGAGTCACTGTTTATTCAGGGTGAGGCTCACTCACTGTTTAAATATACAGAATCACTGTTCATTCACGGTGTGGGTCACTTTATCTCTGTACAGAGTCACTGTTTATTCAGGGTGAGGGGCACTCACTGTGTAACTGTACAGAGTCACTGTTTATTCAGGGTGAGGGTCACTGTGTAACTTTACAGAGTCACTGTTTATTCAGGGTGAGGGTAACTGTGTAACTGTACATAGTCACTGTTTATTGAGTGTGAGGGTCACTGTGTAATTGTAGAGAGTCACTGATTTATACAGGGTGAGGTTCATTATGTCACTGTGCAGAGTCACTGTTTATTCAGGGTGAAGGTCACTCACTGTGTAACTGTACAGAGTCACTGTTTATTCAGGGTGAGGGTCACTATGTCACTGTACAGACTCACTGTTTATTCAGGGTGAGAGTCACTGTGTACCTGTACAGAGTCACTCTTTATTCAGGGTGAGGGTCACTCACTGTGTAACTGTACAGA